>NC_034409.1:192567842-192658631 GCF_002078875.1 Numida meleagris | reverse complement strand
CCCCCCTCCCCACTGCAGGTAAAGCCTGACCCCAAGGGAGCCACGTCCCTGGATCCCCTGTCCCATCCCTGTTCAGGGCCACTGACCCGGCAGAGCTCTGTGTTCTGGGGGGCATCGCAAGACCAGGGCAGGGGGCTCTGGAAGGAGAAGCTCAGGTAGTAGAAAGCCCAAGCGATGATGACATTGTAGTAGATGGACACCAGGGAGGACACGACCAGCATGCCCACACCAACGCCTGCAACGGGGAGAGGGGCTGCTCCGTGCCTGCCTCTGAGGGGCTGGGAGCTGGAGGGGGGCATGGGGAGAGGTGCCCCTGGCGCTGGGCCTACCTTGCAGGATGGGGCAGCACTTCCAGACGGTGATGGGCCCCGCGGCCCCGTACTGCCCCAGGCTCAGCTCCATCAGGAAGAGTGGCAGCCCCACCAGGAGCAGCATGAGGAAGTAGGGGATGAGGAAGACGCCTGGGATGAGGAGAGGGGCAGTGGGTCAGGGGATGGCCAGAGGATGCACTAGGCCCTGCACCTCCCCAGGGGATGGACACAGGGCAGGGAAAGACCCCGGGCTGCCCAGAGAGCTGTGGGCACCCAACCCTGGCAGCGCACAAGGCCATGGGTGGGGCTGTGGGCCCCTGGTCTATGGGAGACGTTCCTGCCCATGGAGGGGTGGGTGGTACTCGAGGTCCTTTCCCACCCAGACCAGGAGCCCTGTGGGTGTCACACCCAAAGGGCAGCGTGGGCTCCTGCTGCCCATCCCAGCCCCAGGGAGCGCCCGGCTATGCACACCGCTTCTTCCCCACTGCACTGCACAGAGCACAGAGTGCTGGCAGTGCGGCCGCTGGGGATGAACGCAGGGACAGACACAATGAACCCCACACCCATGCCCCGAAGCAGAGCAGCACCCACAGCCCTGCCCCGGGGCCAAGTTCCTTGGTGAAGGCAAGGTGCAAAGCTCAGCCCGGGCGCATCCACCCAGCTGCGGTCCTGGCACGTCCCCATTCCTGCATGGCACCATGGAGCCAACCTGGGCACCCTGCACTTCGCAGTGGGGTTAAAGCAGTGGAGCCAGAGGGCAGCACTGCCTGAGCCCCCCAAGCATGCTGAGCCCCAGTGCCGGGGCAGCACCCACCTCCTCCATTGCGGTAGCACAGGTAGGGGAAGCGCCAGACGTTGCCCAGCCCCACGCAGTAGCCCAGGCAGGAGAGCAGGAACGTGTGCTGCCCGGCCCAGGTGTCACGGGGAGGGCTGGGGGCCGGGCCCCCCACTGGGGCCGGGGGCTCTGCCCAAGGCTGAGGGGTGATAGGATCCTGTGTCTGGAAGATGTTCACCTGCAGAAGGAGCAAAGAATTGGGAACGCGTGGCCAAGATGACACCAGAGCAGAGGAGGACGAGGAGGACGGGGCGAGGAAGATGCATCGCTGTGCACACAGTGCTAGGATAAGGGTTCTGCCTCAGGGCGGTGTGCGGGGGCTGCTCCGTGCTCAGCACACATGCATACAGGACTTGGGGTGTGCAGGACCAGGGCTGGGGCTCCTCAGCCTGCAGGACTCCTCCCTAACAATGCGATGGGCCGTGGGGAAAGTGATCTGCATCCAGCTGCACGGAGAGCGCTCCTCCAGCTCTGCAGAAACCCCAAAATCCAGCACGTGCCTCCCTGTGGGTGTCAGAGCAGCCGTGAGCAGCTGTGTTTGTGGCATCATGCCGTGCTGCAGGGCGATGCTGCGGGGTGCCCCAGGACGTGGGCATTTGGGGTGCTCAGAGTCTCTGCAGGGCACGCCTGGCTGCTCTGGTGCAAAGTCCATGGGCACTTCCCCCCGGTGCCAGCGCCTGCATGGAGCTGTGCCCCACAGCAGAGCCGCCCCTGTGCCTGTGAGATAACAGAGCGCTGCACGGACTGTCTGGGGCAATGCAAACAAGCTGCAGATTGCAGGAACTGTGCCGCCGGGACAAGGCCACACTGAGGGCTCTGCCCTTTGCCTGGCGCTGTGTCAGAGCCGTCCGGGAAGCACGGCACGGGGATGCCCGATGTGATTACAGGAGCCAGCCCAAGAGTGGAACCCAGGGGGTGTCCGAGCCCGGGGGGCTGCTCCTGCCCTTTGCTCACCCACCCAACGCACCCATGTCCCAGCCATGAGCCACTGGGTGAAGAAAGCAGGGTGAGCAGTGGGGACACTGCAGCCCTCTGCAGATGCTCAGGCCTCGGCTGTGCATCAACCCCCCCGCCCTCGGAGGAGAGAGCTGGGCACAGCGGGCACAGCCTGCCTGGGTGGGTGCCTGGGTGGGAGCCTGGGTGGGAGCCCTGCCCTGCACCCAGCGCAACACCCGGCATTATGCATTCCGAGACCCCCTGCAGCTGTGCCCCACGGGGGTGGGGATGGGGCACCGGGGCACTGCCTGATGGCAGTGGGGCTGCTCGAGGAGCCGAGCCCCAAAAGCTTCCCACCACTGCGGGACAACGCGCTGCGGAACCCCCGTGCAATCTCAGAGTCCCCAGCGCTGCTCCCAGCAGAACTCACTGGGGGCACACAGCTGCTGTGGGGCTGGGGGGAGGGGGACCTGCACCCAGCGGTCCCCCAGTGCTGGGCACAGGGTCAGGACAATGCAAGGATGTCCCCAGGGCCCCAGTCCTACCGTGGGCTCCTCTGGTGTGGCGGGGGCTGGGAGCCCCGTTGTGTCGAGGTGCTCGCCTCGCGGCATTTCCTGCTGCGGGGTGTGCTCACCTGTGCCAGGTGCAGCTCCGCCCCGGCTCGCTGTGCACCCAGGTCCTGTCAGCCCTCGGGAGGCCATGGGCTGCATGGTCCCCCCAAACTACTCATCCCATAGCTGTGAGCTGGGGAGCCAAGGTGCGTGCTGGGGTGGCCAGCCGAAGCTCCAAGCCCCTGTTGTGTCGCGGTTTCATGCTGCACTCCTCCCGTGCCTGGACTGAGACATGCAGCTAGAGCATCCCCATGCCCTGGCAGGAGGACAGCACCAGGGCACTGCAAACTTCCGACCCACTGCAGAGGAGATGGGATGGCCTCCCACCCCGTGCTGCAGGCATGAGGGCACGAGGAAGAAGGGAGAGTGGTACAAAGGACGCAGGGATCCGCTGTGCCCCCCAGGCTGGACAGCAGCCCAGCGTGAGGAAGGAGCTGTGCTGGGAACCTCCCATTCCAGGTGATGTTTGCTGGTTGCACCCCCCGAAACACCCATCACTGTCACCCTGCTTTCCCAGCTGGTCTCTGGAAAACCACCCAGACCAACAAGGAGCAGAGATACAGGCTCCGCCTCATCATCAGCTGCTGAAAGAGAGCTGAGGTTAAAGCTGTGATCTACCCATGAAGCATTTCTCCTGCAGCTCCTCCGTTCCAGCACGGAGCCATCTGCTCTCAGCGCCTCCACCTCCAACCCTGGGACACTGGGTTAGATCGCTGCTCCCCTCTGCACACCGGCTCCCGTCCATCTCCGTGTTACACGCATTTTTCACGGCCAGTGCTCTGGCTCTGCCTCGCTTTGGCCATGTCCATGGTGCTCCATCTGGAGCTGTTAATGACCTCTGAGTGGAGCAGGTCCCTCAGAACCTGGAAATACCCCTTGAGCCAGGACTATCCCCCACCACCACCGGGAAGGGAGAAAGGAGAAGGACTTCCAACACAAATTTGGCTCTTTTCAACCAAGAACACTTGTGCAGGATGGGAACAGGGCTTGAGTTGCCCCATTGTCCACTAAGCTGGTGATGCTCTGAAGGAACATAAAAAGACTTTGTGAGTTGACAGCAGCTGAATTCACAGGAGTAGAAAGAAACCAAAGGAGGCAGAGCCGTTCTGCTGGGTGAGGGTGGCTGCCTTCATCCCGTGCCATCCACCGGGAGCTGTTGTGGTCCTGGGATGGCGCGATGTCCGGCAGCTTCAGGAGAGCAGTCTGCAAGCGAGCAGCATCCCTGCAGGTGGTTCTGGGCCAAGGAATTCAATGTAGTTCCATCCAAATGAGGGGAATGAAGAGGTATTTTCAGCTTGGGTCATTTTGGTGGCCTTGTTTATTGCACCGCCTTGCAAAAAGTTGCCCTGAGGGACACGTTATTAGAGTAGGGAAATTAGCATAGCGCATAATGATGCACAGAACAACCAAGAAGTGGAGGATTATAATTTTCCATCCTACTTTCTCCTCATAGAGCAGATCCCATAAGAAACCCCATGACAGATGCTCACAACTTCCCCTGTAGCCCAGAGGCATTCGGACCCCTTGTTCTGGAGAGGGCTCTGCATTAAAACACCACAGCGTACGTCAGCTCTGGAGTGGGGGTAGGATGCAAATCCCTGCATCTCCCTCTTGGTCCCTCATCGCTGGCTGCAGAGTGTGCCAGGCTCCCAGCTGCTCTCACACCCGCTCAGACATGAGTGCGTAGGCAAGAGGTGGATGGTTGGACTTGACGATCTTAGTTGTCTCTTCCAACTTTAATGACTGGATGATTCTATGAGGTGAGAGCCATGCACTCCTTGGTAGGTCTGTCGCCTTGATCCACAGCAGAGTCGGATCTGTTGTTTTGTGGCTTCACATTGTGGGACTTAGAGGTGAAACAGCTTTGGGTCCTGTCCCAGCTCGGTGCCATTCAGCCATGGCAGCCTGCTCGAAGAACTCCTGACATATAAACCTATAACAACAGGAACCCGTGGGCACAGAAGCTCCATTCCAACCACAGCTGCCTCAGGGCTGGGTGGAGGTACAGCGTTGTGCGGCCTCAGGAAGTTTGGTTTTCGTTGTTACACTTCCTTCCAAACTTGCCTCTTGGGCGTTGATCGTGGTTGCTCTGATCTTGCCACAGCCGCGCTGGAGGGGAGGAGGCTGATGTTCCTCTGCAGCAGTTTAACCCATGACGCACAGTCACATCCTCATAACACGAAACAACTGCTCCACCTGCTATTGTTTTTCAAAAAAGAGCGAGTAAAACAGAAAGCACCCGAGGGCAAAGATCTGTGAGCACAGCGCAGGCTTCAAATGAATCAAGATGCAGTGTTCTTTTCCTTCTGTAGGCCTTTTTCCAACCACATAGAGAAACAAACCCCAATTTATTTCCATTTCCTGATCAGTTCCAGATATTCCTTGTGTCACCTCTCAGAAACTAGAGCTCTTTGGGTGTCCAGCCTCAGTGCATGGTGCTCCCAGGCTGACTCGCCACGCATCTTCAGAGCCAGGCTCAGCGCCGAGGGATCAGCAACTGCCACGTTCACTGAGCAGTGATGGAACCAACACCCTCATATGTGCTCAGACACAGACAGAAACAAAGGGCTGGGGTACATGGAACAGGCTGCCCAGAGATGTTGGGGGTCACCATCCCTGGAGGTGTTCCAGAGCCGTGGGGATGTGGCACAGAGGGACACGGTCAGTGGGCATGGTGGGGTGGGTTGGGGCTGGGCTTGGGGATCTTGGAGGGCTTTTCCAGCCTTCATGATTCCATGACTCTATGACACGGGCCACATCTGCCTGGCAGACCACAACCCACCCCACCATGCCCACTGACAGTGTCCCTTAGAGCCACATCCCCACAGCTCTGGAACACCCAGAATACATGCATACACCCCTGAATACATGTAAAGACTTGGAAACAAGCGGCTGGAGAGCAGCTCAGCAGGAAGGGACGTGGTAGTGCTGGTGACAGCAGGCTCAGGGTAACCGGCAGCATGCTACACACAGGCAGTTGGACTCCATGGTCTCTGAAAGTCCCTTCCAACTGAACGATTCTATTCTATTCTAAATAACAGAGCTCCCAGCCGCTGCATGCCACCAGAGCTCTGGGGACCTCACTCAGAGACCCACGGGGTCAGCCCCAGCCAAGGACAACACGCCTGTGAGGTGACTGCACTCTCACAAGGCAAAACCAAGTGTTCCTGGTGCTGCGTTCGTCTCAGCTTCCCTTCCCCACGCTACCTGGCGTTGTCCTGACACATGGGCACACCTCTCGGTTGGAAGAGGCCCTGTTATCACCACACCTCAGGTGGCTGCTGGCATACACGGCACCCAGCGCACGTTAGCAGAGGAAGTACTGACGTTTGGGGTTGTGTTATGTGCACAAACCCCAGCAGAGCTTCGAGTGCTGCCGTCCTTGAACACTGCCCGGACCATGGGACGTTTTGTGAGGGAGTTCTGCAGAAGTACGTGGCCCTGTCGTGCAGCACAGGGGCAGCAGCCAGCTGCTCAGCACTGTCACTCCCGATGTTTGAAGGGTGTCCACAGTGTTCTGAGGCTCCAAAGGGCGTTCTGGGATCCCAAGGGGCCTCCTGAGCCCCAGGAGGCCTTCTCAGACTCCAAAGGGCCTTCTCAGACCCCATGGAGCCTTCTGCCATGACGCTCTGCCTGGCTGTGGCTGAGGGCAGTGGCACAGCATCCCCACGGCTCCCAGAGCCCTGTGGGGCTGCCTGTCCCCAGGGGGCTCTCCCTTCTCGAGGTGTCCCTCCTGGCCCCTCACAGCAGGACATGGGCTGGCCGCCATGACAGCACACAGGCCTCCGTGATAGCACATAAGCTGCCGTGTGCCTCAGGGTTTTGGTGTTCTTTAGAAGCGGAGGGGAGAGTGTAGGAGAATCGCGTGGAGAATCGAATTAAATATGATTAAATACTATTTAGTTTAAGTATTATTTAGTGCAATCACCACTCGACTGCGGTTATGCGTATCGCGAAACGAGGGTATTCTGATCCTTCGCGGCCCCCGTACGTCGCGCCCTTGCGCGGCCCCGAACCGCTCTGAGGGAGGAGGAGAGTGCCGCCGCCATCTTGGAAGCGGGCACGCTGCCCTCTCTGCCCTCGGGGGGTCGTGCTCCCCGGGAAGGTACGAGGGGAACGCGGGGCTAGAGCAGAGTTTGAGACTCCGCTGAGGGCGAGAGACAGCGCCGAAGTGGCTGCGGAGGGGAAAGAAAGAGGCAGCGCCCGGATCCAAGATGTCGCCCGTGGCTTCAGCCGGAGGGGGAGGAGCGTACGGCGGCGCAGCGGGGTCAGCGCCGTTGGCGGGAGCGGGAATTGTCGCTCGGCAGCCGTTGGGAGCCCGCGCCGGAGCAGCGCGCCGCCGCCATGCACGTCGTGAAGCGCGGTGAGCGAGGGGAGCCGGCGTGGGCGGGGGGAACGCGGCGAGGGGCTCTGGGCTCCGGGCTACGTCCCAGCCGAGGAGCCCCCCGGGCCCCACAGCGCCGGTGCTCTGGGAATGGGCTCCTTGGCCTCCGCGCTGAAGGAGGCTGTGGCGAGGTCGTGCGGTCGACCTCTGCTCTTGTCGATAGGAGGAGAGGTGATGGCCTTAAGTTGTGCCAGGGGACGTTCGGGTTGGGTATTAGGAAAAATTAGTCTCTGAAAGAGCGGTCGGGCACAGGGACGGGCTGCCCAGGGAGGGGGGGGGGGGAATCCCTGTCCCTGGAGGTGTTCCAGAACCGTGGAGAGGTGACACTGAGGGACACAGGATCACCAGGGTTGGAAAAGACCTCGCAGGTCATCCAGTCCAACCGTCCACCTACCACCAACATAACCCGCTAAACCATGGCCCTTTCTACCACTTCTAAACACGTCTTGAACACTCAACGTTTGTTGAATGGTCGGTGGGCACGGTGGGCATGGGTTGCAGTTGGACGTGGGGATCTTAGAGGGATCTTTTCCAACCTTGAGGATTCAGCGAACCCAAGTGGGTTGTCCTTGGTGACTCCCACCCTGGTGGGCTCCTTGTGTGAGGGGCTGGCCAGGATACCGTCCTTAAGTCATCCATTTCTTGCCACTGGAGCTGCAGTTTGTAACCTGTCCCCCCACAGATGGACGCCAGGAGCGTGTCATGTTCGACAAGATCACGTCGCGCATCCAGAAGCTCTGCTACGGGCTCAACGCTGACTTTGTGGATCCAGTGAGTGCCCTTTTTCCTGTTCTCTGCCCCTGGTGGGGAGCTCTGCCAAAAGCCAGCAGCTGTGAGCAAGGAGGAAGCGTGACCTGCTTGTTCACCTTGGCAAAAACCAAGCGCAGCAACCCGTGCAGGAGCTGTTGGCAAATATACTTGTAGCACGTTTCTTCTGTTTGTGTCCTGATGCTTTTTGCTTTACAGGTACAAAGGATGAGACCGAACTGTGGGGAGGTCTCTGCTTTACCTGTTGTAAACTGCTTTGGGTAGATGGCCCAAATGTTGTTGGAGTGATCGAGCTTCTTGTGCTTAAAGAGTAGTTTGTTGTTCCGACTCGCAAATGCTGGTTGTGGTGGATTGATCTCAATTTCAACCTGCAAAGCTTGAGCGATACTACATGGAAATTAGACCTTGAACCTCTCTGCAAACAAGGTGCCCTGTCTGTCTTTCAGAACCCCCCTGTCATTTTAATATCTCTATTTCTTCTGAGCTGTGTAGGATTTGGGGTGCATATTGATCCTACCCACATCAGCTCCTCTTTCCGCAGCCTGTGCAGAGGATGACTCCCCCATTTACAGCTGTGAGATGCTTTATGCAGATGTTGAGAACCACTCTGGACATTTGGAGTTGCCATCTTGGGCTCTTCCCATCTCTGAGATCTACCAATCTGTTTTCATGTCTTAATTTGCAACTATAAAATAAGTGACATTCTCTACCAACAAGTGTAGTGCCCTCCAGCCATAGGTGCAGAGGAGGAGCATTGGTGAGTAGTTTTCATCTTGGGGGTGCTGAAACACAAAGTGTGCTGCCGTGATCCCAGTGGGAAGGAGCTGGTGCTGAGGACAAAAGCAAGGTTCCTGTGCCTCCTGACTTAGTACTCCCACCTTAATGATGGAACTAATTTTATACAAAGTGCTGCATTCTTATGTACTCTGCAGCAGTGTGGAAGATTTTTCTTTCTGGAGCTCTGTGTTTCTCCTTTTGGGCGTGGATCTTGTGCCAGATGCTTTTCAAGGCAGTAATAAAGATCCTCAGTGTTAAGTGCTTACTTTCAGAGGGTAAGGTCTGAAGATCACACGTTCTGGTTTGGTGAAGCTGCTGGCACTTCAAATATATGGAACAGTTGCCACACTAGATCAGACCTGTGCTCTCCAACGTAGAGCGTGATCTCTTTTGTAGTGATCAGTGCTAAATGCTCGACATGAAAGCAGAAACTGCTTTAGAGATGGCAGGTTCAAAAGGCTTTTCCCAGGAAGGGTCCCAGCTGGCGGATGGAGGTTAGGCTGAGCCAAGGAGCAAAAGCCAATGTATCCCCTCCAGGGCTGGGTTCTTTCTCTCTTGCTGTGAAATCATTGTGAGCATAATAATTCGTATCTCATCAGGCATTTTACAGTCAAGCTTCATCTGCAGCTTCAAAACTGGCAGCAAGCACTCTTTTAAACTGACTTTTTTTGGTGGGGGGGGAGGAGGTGGAGGGGGGGAGCTTTGCTGGTAGTTCATTCTAGCCATTGGGAAAGTGTCTGCATAGAAAAACGTGTTAATGATTCTGTTCTGGGTTAATGGTTTCTGCTTTCTCTGCTCTTTCCCTGCTCTCCCTCCTGCCCCACTATCTCTGTTAGGAGTCAGCGTTTCACTGAAAGCTGTTGGTCTTTTGGTTTGCTTTTCTAATTAAGGAGTGTAAGAGGCATTGCTCGGAGTGGAGGATGTCTTGTACCCTCAGCAGAAGGGACGTTTTAACGGGGAGCTGATCTGCACTATTTGCCTTGTTCAGGCCCAGATCACCATGAAAGTGATCCAGGGGCTGTACAGCGGAGTCACAACCGTGGAGCTGGATACCCTGGCTGCTGAGACGGCTGCAACCCTGACCACCAAGCACCCCGATTACGCTATCCTGGCAGCAAGGATTGCGGTGTCCAACCTGCACAAAGAAACTAAGAAAGTGTTCAGTGGTAAGTCTGCCTGGGGGCATTTAGATGGCCATTAGTCAGAAAGGGAGAAGGAGTTTTAGAGGGTAGAAGCACGCACATGTTTCTTCAGCAGAAGTTACCGAGTACCCTGGGTAATTGAAAATGCCACGGAGATGAAAACAGATCGGTGAGGAATGTGACTGACTGAAATTAGGATGCACCCACTGTCCTTCCCATTTATTCCGTGTTACAAATTCTATAAAGAACATTGCTAGGCAAGTGCTAAGGTTGCCAGATTAGTGATAGCACGGAGCAGGTAGAAGAGAAGTTGTATCTGCGTGGACCTGGCAGGGATTATTTCTGAGGATGGGTAGCCCTGTCTGCTAAAACAGATGATGGATGTAAATATAGCCAGCTCTGCAGATGCACTTCTTTTTCAATATGTTTCTATTGTAGATGTGATGGATGACCTCTACAACTACATAAATCCCCACAACGGGAAGCACTCGCCAATGATCTCCAAGGAAACACTAGACATAGTCCTGGCCAACAAAGATGTACGTAACGCTTTCCCACTCCTAACTTTTGGAAATACAGTGAACTAGCAAAGATGATTTATTTTTCTTAAAGTAAACCATTTGTTTTAGGACAAGAAGCCCCTGCAGAAATGAGTACGGATGATAGCTGCTCTGGAGATTTTAAAAGAGGGTGTAGGAATTTCCTTCACGTAGGGGTGTTTTCCTGGATGTCCTTGCAGTGATGACAGCCCAGTTACTTCATTTGGGAGAAAGGACTTTTTGATGTAGCAATGTGTTTTGTGCAGGCAGGAGGGAGAGGTGAGGCTTGGTGTCTCATTTCAAGTTGTTCCAGCCTCATGTTTTTATGGGGAAGCTGCGTTCCTATTTTGATTGTATCTTGTATTTCTCGGTGTAGCCAACAATTGTGCGCTGTACTTGAAAGAAATGGTGAACACTGTGCACTTGTTTGAACCTGCCTGCTCTTCCCTCCTTGGTTCCCTCTGGTGCGGTGTCTGTTTCACCAGATGTTTGAGGCTGGAAATATCAAACAACGACAGCATTGTGATGTACCTGAACACGAGGCCACAAAAATCAGAATGTAAATTTTTCTGTTATTTCCTTTCAGCGCCTGAATTCTGCAATTATCTACGACAGAGACTTCTCCTACAACTATTTTGGCTTTAAGGTAAGAGCACATTACTCACTTGACTCAAGATAACTAAGTCTGCTGTTTTGATGTGTTCCTGGAGCTGAGTCATCCGGGAGGGATGGGAATCCTTGCAGAATCATTAGGTTTGAGCAAGAAGGGCATCAGTGGGTTGGTAAAAAACAAAGAGCACCTGCACCAAGAAGTTGCCTAAGTGCATGACTCACGTTCTTTCTTCTTGGCTTTGCAATGTACCTTTGGCTGCTGTAACATTTCAGCTGTTGGGCTCTAAGCTTCTGCAGCAGATAGCGCTGAACGTCGCTGGAAGCTTCCCAGCTCATGCCATTCCTCAAGGAAATAATCGAATTCTTAATAACCAAAAAAAGGGATTTGTGTTTTTTTTTCTTTGCCATTATTTTGTGTTACAGTTCTCAGCGTGCCAACCTACGCGTTTGTCTTCTTCCATGCTGCTGGAACATCACCCCCACAGCGGGGCCGGTCTGCTGTGCCCCCGCCGTCTGCTTCCCTGCTGCCCTCCCAGCACGCTGCTCCTTGCTGAATTGTTTTGGGGCGTGATGCAGCGGGCTCTGGGGGTTTAGCTGGAGAGCACTTGGCTTTTCCAGAGCACTTAGTGCTTCTGGTAGCTCGCTGGCCTCAGTGGGTGTGCAGAACTGATGATCTTTGTGTAGTGCTGGAGCTCCTTCCAGCAACGTGTGTGATGTGGTGTGCTCGGGTCGGGGGGAGCAGGCCTCAGTGAGGGAACCACTGGAGGGTGTAGAGCAGAGCGGGCAAGGGAGGAAAGAGGGGACCTCGAGGGGGTGTTTGTGTGCTTCTGTATGTGTGCAGGCACTCCATTTCTGACCTTCCCTCCTGTAATGACTGCAGTAATTCGTTAGCCACAAGTCTAAAAGGCATCCGCTCCGAGTGTGGGCTTCCCATATTTGTTGGTTTGTGTGCTCAGCACCCGGCGCAGCAGATTGTGATACAGGTTGTCCAGAAAACGTTATCACAGTACAATGAATAATGCTGAGAGATGGCATTGGGGAGAACAAACGCTTCCGTGTTATCTAGCCTTAATTCACTGTGGGTTGAAAGGCAGAGATGAACCTTGCTGCTCCGTGCTCCGCTGCCACTCCCATCATCCAAAGCAGAGTCCTCAGGGCTGGAATCTTGTAGTGGATTTCTCTTTTCAGTCATTAGGCACCCAGTATCCTGTGCCATTAACAAGGGGAGGGGTGGAGTGCAGAGCTGGTGCCTCTGAAAGCTGGGGTGAAGAGCATGACGATGCTTGGGGTTGGAGTTCTGTATTAATGTGATGTTTTTTAAGCTGAAAGTGTGGATGACCACTAAAATGTTCTTTCTTCTTAGACATTAGAGCGCTCCTACTTGTTGAAGATCAACTCAAAAGGTAAGAACCATCAGCATCAGCTTAATGCATAATTTAAAAGTCAAAGCCATGGCACAGAGAAGGGAGTGGGGAGGTAGA
This sequence comes from Numida meleagris, assembly GCF_002078875.1. Taxonomy (NCBI): domain Eukaryota; kingdom Metazoa; phylum Chordata; class Aves; order Galliformes; family Numididae; genus Numida; species Numida meleagris. Next base: position 192,646,235 of record NC_034409.1, on the reverse strand, counting down.
TAGGCTGTCTCATAGCTTTCCATCCAGCAGTCCAGCAAAAGCATTGAGTGCTGACTTTAAGCAAGTGGCATGCTTGTTGCAGGTGCTCTCTGAGCACATGCAGCATCTTCTTGGCAAAGAATCTATCATCCTTCTGGTGGCTGGGCTGTGCTTGCATGGAAAGCAGTTGATCACTGAAGAGCAGCACTGTGGCAAGTTTACAGGAGTGTTCCAAATAATGTCAGCGTGGCCTGGACAGCTGTGCTTCACTTGTCTCTTAGGAAGAGCCCACTGCTTTGAAAGCTCTGGTTGTCTAGGATGAACTAGTTTCTGTCTGACAGCTTCTTACAATGCTAGGCACTTTTCAGTAAATTTAAGTTGAAAAGGCTGCTGTGCTGTCACTGCCAGCCATTGCAGGCCCTGAGCCTGACAATCCCAGGACACAAGAGGTTGAGATGTTAATTGTTATACAATAAATATAGAGAGCAATTGGATGCTGGCATGGATATTGGATTGCATTTTAACTGTTAGTATAGATTTTTTTTCCCCCTCATGAGAGCAGCTGAGCAGTGGGACGGGTTGTGGGGTCTCAGCCCTCGAGTTTTTCAGGACTGAGCGTACTGATGTGATCCTCTGAGCTGACTCCTGACCCTCAGACCTGCTGAGGTTCCTTCCAGTCTGAAGCTCTTCTGTGGTTCTATGGAAAATAACAGCTCTGAATTTGCCCGTGGCGCATCACAACTTATTCCCTCGGTCTGCACTATTTGTAACATAACGGTGACGTTCTTTTCTCCCTTTTGCTTCTTTGTGCCTAGTGGCCGAGCGTCCTCAGCATATGCTGATGAGGGTGGCGGTGGGAATCCACAAAACTGACATCGAGGCTGCCATTGAAACTTACAATCTTCTGTCTGAGAGGTGGTTTACCCACGCCTCGCCCACGCTGTTCAACGCAGGCACCAACCGGCCCCAGCTCTCCAGGTACCCGTGGCTTCCAAGCTTGCTTAGGGCACAGCTGGAGGAAGATCAAGTTCTGGAGGCTGGCCCTGTTCCAGTGAAATGCCTTCACAGCTTCTGAACTGTGTGGCTGGGATTCTTTGGTGAAGGCTTGAGAAGCTGCTGTCAGATTTAACTCGATCTCTAGCGTGGCCTCTGGGGGGATCGTAGAATCACAGAAGCGTAGAATGGCCTGGGTTGGAAAGGACCATAATGATCATCTAGCTCCAACCCCCCTGCTGCGTGCAGGGTTGCCAACCACTAGAAAGATGAAGCAGATGTGTCAGTAATGTCCAAAGCTAACGGAAATTTGTGGCTGTTGTTTATTTACAAGTTACTTGTACTGATGGTCTTACTGATTGCAAAATGAATCCTGGTGATGGTTTTTCAGAATAGGCTAGAAGTAGCAAGCGTGACTGTTAGGAATCAGATCTGATTTTAGAAATGCTTTGCTTTGTCAGCAAAGGCATTGGTAATTTGTTGTGATGCTTTCTAAAGCTGTTCTTTATTCCACTTTGCAGTCTGTGACTTTGCTTCATACTTTGCTTTGCATAGCACGTTAAGGATACAATGTCTGCCATTGTTTTTCTGCAGCCCTAATACATAATACTAAGTTATAATACTACATAATACTAGTATATATAATACTTACCCTTTTTTTTGTTGGTTTTATTTTAATACTCATATACTAAAGCTGTTTGTTTTCCGTAGTTGTTTCCTGCTGTGCATGAAGGATGACAGCATCGAGGGAATCTATGACACTCTCAAGCAGTGTGCCCTGATCTCCAAGTCTGCTGGTGGGATTGGGCTGGCTGTGAGCTGCATCCGAGCCACGGGCAGCTATATTGCTGGGGTGAGTGTGCAGATGGTGCACCCAGCAGAGAGCAACCTTCTGCTGTGGGGAAATGTCTGTAGTGCAGCTGCCAAACCAATGCTGTTTCCATCGAGTCAGCTGGGCGCAGCAGCTGGTCCAGCTCTGTAGTCCTTCCTTTTGATATGCTCTGGAACAAAAAGGTTGGTTTTCCTTGGTGCTTGGGCTTCCTAAGAGAAGTCCTTCCAAGAAGCAGATCTCGTTCCGCTGCCTGATCAGACAATTCCAACTTATCTGTGTGTTAGCAGCCTGGGAATATGCCTAGAGGCTAATGCATTGGTCCTTCTCCTTTTTGTAGTTTGATTACCTAAGGTGCTCAGTGGACATATGTGGATTTTTTGGTTTTTGGTCACTGTCCGTGTAACCTCTACAAGACTCCAGATTGCCTCGTGTTGAGGAAATTAGTTAAGATGATGGATTTCTTTAATTTAAAAAAGGAGAGTGTGTGGGGGGGTCCAGGGCTGGGTGGTGGTGCCACCAAAGCACTGGCTGAGATGATCAGTTTCCAGCTTTCAAGATGAGAGTTTTGCTGATGACTGAAAGTTGCTTTTTCAGTAACCATGGTTTTCCTGTGCTTCTGCAGACAAATGGGAACTCCAACGGACTTGTTCCTATGCTGAGGGTCTACAACAACACTGCTCGCTACGTGGATCAAGGTGGTAACAAGGTAATGGCTTTCCATTGAACTGGGGTGCAAGAGGGGATCCACAGCGTTCAGCTGTGAAAGGTTGAAGCAGTGCCATCAGTGATGCAGTGGTAGTTGACACATTATTAGAAAAAGGACTTTTCTCCCTCCTTGTTGGTAGCCTAGCGTTCTCCTTTGTCTATGCATTTTATCACGCAGTTAAATCTTTTGGTATATGTCTGCTGCGTGCTTTGTGCACATAGGATCACCTCTTGCAGTGGTTATCAGTCACTCCTTGGACTGAATTGAGCTGTAAGGCTGGAGAAAGTTTCTTGTTCTGCATCCTTTGTATTCAGGTAGACCAGAGGCCCATGGAGGTGTGACTCAATAAGTAAATCTAGCAGTTGTCACACTCTTCTGTTGGCACAGAGGAAATTGTTTTCATGAAGTATCTGGAACTAGTAGCGTGGCCCAGCTGCAGTGAGAGCAACAGTAATACAAAAAAGTACATTGAAATTGCCTTCATGAGATGATCCAACTGCCTTGTAGTTAGTTTAAGGTGTTGTGTGCACACAGCAGCGGAATGGGAGGTTTCATTTTCAAGGCAGTTTGTTCTGATCTTGACTACGTTGTGTGTATCAGAGACCTGGGGCTTTTGCCATCTACCTGGAACCGTGGCACCTGGACATCTTTGAGTTTCTTGACTTAAAGAAGAACACTGGGAAGGAAGAGCAGCGTGCCAGAGACCTTTTCTTCGCCCTCTGGATTCCTGATCTCTTTATGAAGAGAGTTGAAACCAACCAGGTAAGAAGCTCGTTTGGTGCAGAGCGGGTGTGTTAGTGGAGAAGAATGGCATTCACAGAGTGTTGCAGAGCTGTCCTAGCAGCACAGGATCTTCCTGAGTAAGCTGCTGTACCCCAGCTGAGCACTAGGTTGTGCAAGTGGAGAACTCCAGTGGAATACTTCGCTTCAGGGCTTCATCACTTATGTGCTTGTAGGCCAAATTTTTACCCTGCAGGTTCCTTGTAGCATCAAAACCTTCTCAGTAATGAGATCCTCGTGTGACTGCTTGTTTTTCCTTGAAAATGGGTTATATCCTGAGAATCAGTCATATTCAGGATCAAAAGTTCAGTTTGTCAGAAATATTCGTGTCATTGATGTTTAAATAAATCAGACTGCTCCAGTAAACGCCTTCCCCCTGTCTGCTGGAAAAGTTGGCTCCTGCTTTTTCAGGGTGGGGAATGTGAGCTTTCACGTTTCTGTTTTCAGCAGCAGATCCTGTTGTAGTCAAATGCTGTTAATTAACGAGGTACCCACTGATTTTCTGAGTCTTTCTTTCCTTCTTACAGGACTGGTCCTTAATGTGCCCGAATGAGTGTCCTGGCCTAGATGAGGTCTGGGGAGAGGAGTTTGAGAAACTATATGAGAGGTAAGGAAAGTGAGCAGGCTTTTATACAGCGGCCATCTGATTACAGAACTGCCCTTGTGTGGTATCTGGGAGCCAAAGCACAGGTCTGTGGTGTTGGCTTCGAGGGGGTCACTCAGTTCAGTTATCACCATGATAACAATGGCACACATGGGGGTATCTAGTTACTGTTACTTCAGGTTGTGAACTGCTCGGTGTAGGGTATGGATGAAAGGTTATTTTAGAGTGAAGTTCTGGAATGGTCCCTACTTAATGCAGTAGGTGGCTCTGTTTTGAGCTAACTGTGTAGGGTGCTTTAGTGAAAGCTTCCAATTTCCTTTATCAAGAACAGTCTGGATACTTTGCTGCTAAGGCTCTGCTGGCTAATTTGAAATTGAGTGGGGTGGTGACTTCTTGGGAACCTGATGTTGCGTTAAGAATCATAGAATCACAGAACTGAGCGCTGTGCTGTTTCTGGAGAGTCTGGGAATCACCAAGCAACGTGTGCCCTGTTGCAGCTATGAGAAGCAGGGTCGTGTCCGCAGAGTGGTGAAGGCCCAGCAGCTCTGGTACGCCATCATCGAGTCGCAGACGGAGACCGGCACACCTTACATGCTGTACAAAGACTCTTGCAACAGGAAGAGCAATCAGCAGAACTTGGGGACCATCAAATGCAGCAATCTGTGCACAGAAATAGTGGAGTATACCAGCAAAGATGAGGTAAGTGGAGAGCAGGAACTCGCAGCGATTTAGGAAAGCTGTACACGTGCTCACTGCAGCTTTTTAGGATATGAGCGACCCTTAGCTGGGGAAGGGAGCAGGTAGCTAAGAAAACTATGGGGACGTTTTGACTCGAGTGTGTACAGCTCTTCCATTGAATCTCTGGGTGTGGGGGGGGTGGGGGTGGGGGGGTATCCTCTCCTTTCCAACTCCTGTTGAGGATTTGGTATAAAAACAAGGTGCACATCAAGGTGAACCTCTGGCAGCTTGAGAGAGAAATGAGCTTTTTGGCTTGCAGGCTGGTGGTGTAAGCATCTCTTACCTCCAGATTTGAATTTCAGTAATAGTTGTCTCTGAGTTCTCCATCTCGTTTAGGTGCTCTGCAGGGTTACTATGCCTGGACTGCAGCGTTGCTAGCAGAAGTAAAGGAAGGATGGAGAAATGAGTTAGTGCAACATGGGACATTTCTAGTGCAGTTAAGCTCTTGAGACTGTTAAAACTGAAACTACCACCTTCTACTGCCTGAGCTGAGCCGAGTTGTTCCAATTATCCTGGGGTTGGAAATAAGATGATTGTTAAAAAATAACAAATACAGCGCTGTGATATGTTCTGGATCTCACGGAGACCATCTGCTGATTCTTATAAGAAGTGGTTGGACTTAGTTTCTGGAAGGAAAGCTTACAGGAGGACTGAATTTTTACGGTGACACTGATATCCACTACCCCTTTTTGAATTATTATCCTTTTTTTCCGGCTTGTAAGAAGGGTACAAGTGAGAACTGTGTCTTTGCAGCCTTCTAGCTTGCTTGGTGCTTTGTTTGGGTAGGGAGCATGCTCTGGAATTGAGACAGTGTGTATTTGGCATGGGGTGTTGGCTGGCACATCCATTTTCAACGTTTCATTCTCCACAGGTTGCAGTTTGTAATTTGGCCTCCATAGCCCTGAATATGTACGTCACTCCAGAGCACACGTATGATTTCAAGAAGCTAGCTGAAGTCACTAAAGTTATTGTCCGAAACCTGAACAAAATCATTGACATCAACTACTACCCCGTGCCAGAGGTGAGTGCTGTGCTGCACTGCTCCGGAGCTAAGGGCAAGCCAGGAGCTGTGCCAGGGGCCCTGCTGCTCTCTGCAGTCCCACTTCAGTCCTGGGCAGAAGGGATCAGCAATGGGTTGTGTAAACTCGTTGTGGCACACGGCTGGGGGCTCCCATTGCTGCCTGTTTGCAGCTGTGACCCGTTGTTCATGGCTTCTCCAGCTTCAGCCCTGAATGGTTCCTTAGTGAGGCACTCGTAGTAAAAGCTTCCCCTTGAGGTGGTTCTGCAGTTGGATTTTTTTTTTTTTACGTGTTTGTGGGCTTCAATAAAGCACACAGCAGCACAAGGCGTGAAGTGGAAAGCAGAACAGAGAGAATGATCCTGGAACTCGGTCTCGAGTTGTTGGTTGGGAGTTCTTGAAGGGGAAGGGTGCAGAGTTATTTGCATTGCAAAAGAAAGGCCAGCAGCAGGGCTGGGTGTTGGAGAAGGAAATAAGCAAATATTCAAAGTTGGAGGCCAAACCTGATGAGGAGCACTTTTTTTTTTTTCCCCCAATATCTCCCAAATATCCCAAATATCTTCATGGATCCGTTTTTCAGGAAGCGCTTAGTGTTCATTTCTAGTCACGCCTTTATGGTGTCAGGTTGAGCAATTAGAATTAGTGATCCCTTCAAACAAACTTGATCTGGATCCTCAAGTTCCTGCCTTACCAAACACTGAGCAGCGGGGAACTGGGTGGAACTCCAAGCTGGGTCACGGCAGCGGAATGGACGGCCAATAAAAATGAAGGCAGCCATAGGGGGAGATTAGGGTTAGGGTTAGGGTTAGGGTTAGGGTTAGGGTTAGGGTTAGGGTTAGGGTTAGGGTTAGGGTTAGGGTTAGGGTTAGGGTTAGGGTTNAGGGTTAGGGTTAGGGTTAGGGTTAGGGTTAGGGTTAGGGTTAGGGTTAGGGTTAGGGTTAGGGTTAGGGTTAGGGTTAGGGTTAGGGTTAGGGTTGGAACCTTCCTTCCAGAGGTTCTTTCCAGCTTAGTTTCCATGTGGTGCTGCTGAAGTAATGGCTCCCTGTGCTGGAATGCCCCGCAGGCGGAACGCTCCAACAGACGCCACCGGCCCATTGGTATTGGCGTGCAGGGCCTGGCTGATGCCTTCATCCTGATGAGGTTCCCCTTTGAAAGCCCCGAGGCCCAGCGCCTGAACCAGCAGATCTTTGAGACCATTTATTACGGTGCTCTGGAAGCCAGCTGTGAACTCGCTCAGGAGCAAGGACCCTATGAAACCTACGAGGGTTCTCCTGTCAGCAAAGGGGTAAGTGCCAGGAAGTGTCCTCTTTCAGGGCCAAGGCTCTGAAGTCCAGGTGGTGTGATTGCCCGTGGTCTTTGTTCCAGAAGGAGTGGTGTGACTGAAGCTTCGTAATCTGATAGTGATGCACCAGTGCAAAGGGTGCTGCGTTTCTTCCATCATTCGGCTGTTAAAGTGCATTAAGAAATGCGTAAGTTAAACTGAGGTGAAGAGGAAGATAAGATTTTCCCCAGGGGTCGGTGCTGGGGCCTGTCCCCTTCGATATCTTTATTGATGACCTGGATGAGGGCATTGAGAGCACCCTCAGTAAGTTTGCAGACGACACCAAGCTGGCAGGAAGTGTTGATCTGCCTGGGGGTAGAGAGGCCCTACAGAGAGATGTGAACAGGCTGGATCTCTTGGCTGAAGCCAGTGGGATGAGGCTCAACAAGACCAAGTGCCGGTCCTGCACTTTGGCCACAGCAACCCCTGGCAGTGCTACAGGCTTGGGGCAGAGTGGCTGGAATTCTGTGTAGAGGAAACGGGCCTGGGGGTATTGGTCAATGCTGGGCTGAGCATGAGCCAGCAGTGTGCCCAGGTGGCCAAGAAGGCCAATGGCATCCTGGCTTGGATCAGAACTAGTGTTGCCAGCAGGAGCAGGGAAGTCATTGTCCCTCTGTATTCAGCCCTGGTGAGGCCCCACCTCGAGTACTGTGTCCAGTGTTGGGCCCCTCGCTGCAAGAAAGACATTGAGGCCCTGGAGCGTGTTCAGAGGAGGGCGACGAAGCTGGTGAGGGGTCTGGAGCACAGGGCTGATGAGGAGCGGCTGAGGGAGCTGGGGTTGTTCAGTCTGGAGAAGAGGAGGCTCAGGGGAGACCTCATGGCTCTCTATAACTCCCTGAAGGGAGGTTGTAGTGAGCTGGGGGTCAGCCTCTTCTCTCTTGTAACTAGTGCCAGGAGGAGAGGGAATGGCCTCAAGTTGTGCCAGGTGAGATTCATGGTGGACATTAGGAAATACTGCTTTTCTGAAAGAGTGGTCAGACGCTGGAATGGGCTGCCCAGGGAGTTGGTGGAGTCACCGTCCCTGGAGGTGTTCAAGAAACATTTAGATATAGTGTTGAGAGACATGGTTTAGTGGGGTTATTGGTGGTAGGTGGATGGTTGGACTGGGTGATCTTGTAGGTCTTTTCCAACCTAGCTAATTCTATGATTCTATAAAAGAAAAGGCAGCTTCAGCTTCTGCTGGGGGCCCTTCAGTGTAACTAAAAGATTGAGTGTGAGATTGTGATACAGGAGCTTAGCTGAGACTGAACCTTAGCGAACAGTTAATAAGAGTAACGGGTCAATTTGTAGCATGATTCACTAAGTACAGAGAAAATAATTGGTGTTCTTCAGATTCTGCAGTACGACATGTGGGATGTCACCCCATCTGATCTGTGGGACTGGAAGGCTTTGAAGGAGAAGATTGCTAAGTGAGTAATCTTGCACGGTTTGTTTTAAATGTAAATTGCATTGGATATGTCATGACTGACCGAAAACAAAAAGTGGGCTGCAAGAATTAAAATGGCCCTGTGTATTTCCCTGTTGTTTCCTTCCCCTCAGAGGTCTTTCTTCAGATCTCTTTTTGTGGATGGCTTTCTTTGTTTTTCTGGTTACGTACCAGGGTGTGCCCACCCCATAGACTCTGTTCTAGCTGTTGTTTCATCTTGGAGGCATCAGCAGAATGGTTTGTGTTCCAGTTCAGCAAAGTAGTGATGAGGCAGGCTCACCCACACTGGGGAGCTTTCCTGAGCTGACAGGGCGAAGCGCTGAGCCTTGAATGTCCTGAAGACAGCAGCTGTTGAGGTGCCTGTAATGAATTTTATTCCATTTGTACAGGTTTCGTTTTCAAATGTAGTAAATCTGCCTGTTCTGTCTGTGGGGAGGTCTCAGGTTTCTCATGGGCTGTTTGTTTTGCTTTTGCCTGAGCCCTGCAGGGTTGTATGACAGAGATTTTCTTCTGTGTGCCCTTTCCTACGACTAAGTAGCTTAGAAAAGATTCTTTAAAGATGAAAATAGCAAAGACCTGAGTTGTGCTCCCTCGCTGACCCATAAGTTCAGTCAAACTTGTGCTTTTTTCTGCAGGTAGTCAGGTTTTTCAGGTCACCTTGAAAGGGAGAGATTTCTGCACGTGTGAGCTGAGAATTCCTGGCTCGTTCCTGGGTCTTTTCTGTCCTTTCTCACTTGGTTGAAGCTTTCTAACTCGTGGCTATCGTTGCCAGGTATGGTGTCAGAAACAGCCTTCTCCTTTCCCCCATGCCAACTGCTTCCACTGCTCAGATCCTGGGCAACAACGAATCCATTGAGCCCTACACCAGTAACATCTACACGCGCAGAGTCCTTTCGGGAGAGTTTCAGGTAAGCACTGGGGCAGGTTTGCCAAAGAGCTTTTCTGCAGTTGTAATTTCAATAACTTTCACCACTGGGAAAGGCAAAATGGAGGCTGCTTCCTGATCACTCAGTTCAGTCAGACATTTATGTCAGAGGCTGAAAATGCTGAGGACTGTAAGCAGCTTGTCTGTACTGAGTGCTGCCTGCTGTGGGACATGCAGCATTGTAAAGAAGTGCTGCTTTTCCACTTCATTAGACCTTGACCATGCCCGCAGGAGTTAGTGATGGTTAGTGAAATTAATGAAGACGTGTGCATCTCTGGGAAATGTAACTGAGGCCGTAGTGCTGCTTTGCACAGTTCTGAGGAAAGAGCTGCGTGTAAAACACTGGACAGATCTGAAGGGGTTGCATTCAAGATTTACATGCAGAAATGCATGACTGTCATGTAGGGAAAAAAAAAACGTGAAAAGACGTGAGTTCAGGAGGCTGGAGTTAACGGAGGGCTCTCGGTGATACAAGAGCAATATGTCCAGCTGTCAGGAAGGTCTGGTCCGTCCCCTTGTACATGTTAGAGAAGGCACTCCATGGCTTCCTGACTGCAGGATCAAATCAGACAGCTGTGACGTGGCCAGAACAACAGCTTTGTTATCCACTGCTGCGTGGGGTCAGGTGCAGGGCTTCTGGCCAGGTACCCCGGGCAGTCCCAGCAAGCAAGAGTTTGCTTAGTGCTAACTGGAGGATGGAAGTTTGGCAGGGCTGCGCAAGGTCGTGTGTAAATGTTAGAAAATCCCTGTGCACGTTGGTGTGGATTTTTCTCCTCTAGGAGGCGTATCAGCGCTGTAAGGCAGGGCACGTAGCTCAGAGTACACAGTGCTTTCATTCCTTGGCCTTTGCTGTTTACAGGTTGTGAACCCACACTTGTTGAAGGATCTCACGGAGAGGGGTCTGTGGAACGAGGAGATGAAGAACCAAATCATTGCCCACAATGGCTCCATCCAGGTACGCATGGAAACAAGGGAGGGGCTGGGGCTCCCCCCAGGCTGAGGAGCGCTGGCAGGACGGCTGGGAGCCCATTTGCCACACAGTGATGTTGAGGTCTGCTGTGTATGAGTGACTCAGCTAGGCTGGGAGGAAAAGCCTTCCTCTGGAGCATTTCCATTAGAAAGACGAGGGAATGTGCCTGATGGAGCGCTAATGTGTTCCTGCTGCAGCTTGCCCGTGGAACAGAGGATTCCAATGGAAATACACGACTGATTGTTGCTAGAACAAACAGAGAGTTGAGCTGCTTTGCTTTATGCAGGTTCCACAATGGGTTGGATTCCCATTGATCGCAGAGGTTGTGAAGGGCTAATTTTGCAGCAAGGGGTAGGCTTGAGATGGGAGCTGAGTACATGACATCCAGATCTGGAAGGTGTGTGTGGAGGAATCTGTGTGGGACGAATTATTTACGCTCCGGAGGCTGAAATGCTGCCGTGACTGCTGGGCTCGGAGTCGTGCACGCTAAAAAAAGGTGCATCCCACTTGTGCAGTTGGACAAGCGTGGGAGCGCCGCGGTGCTTTTCTGTGAAGCCTCACAGCTATTTAGGACAAAACATGAATGTCCTGTTTGAAAACAGCTTTTTCTCTAGTAAATTCCCCAGCGTAGATCACGCTCTGAGAGCAGGTGAGGCTTCTTTGTGCTCGAGTGCTTTCAGATCCAGAATGTTTGGGTTCCGTGACAGAGCTGCAGCTGTGTGAGAATTCTCATGTGGGGAAACCAGTGATTTGTGAAGGATTTGTATGCATGAATGTGAAAATTTGAGCAGCCACTGGTTATGCTGCATTGGAAAACTCTTCCTTTCAGAATATATCTGAGATTCCTGGTGACCTGAAGCAGCTCTATAAGACGGTGTGGGAGATCTCCCAGAAAATTATCCTCAAGATGGCAGCAGACAGAGGAGCCTTCATCGATCAGAGCCAGTCTCTCAACATCCACATCGCAGAGCCCAACTATGGCAAACTCACCAGCATGCACTTCTATGGGTGGAAGCAGGTATCTGGGAGGGGCCGGGTGGGAGGCTCCTTGAGAACAAGAGAGCAGATGGGGCTTGATAAGGGTGTTCGTGAGAAATCGGTCTCGCTGATTCTTAGAAGGGCAAATGAGCGTTTCCTCCCTGGAATCCAGCGTTACTAGTGGGATATCTCCCTCGAGCAATAAAGCTGCAGGTGCTGTGGGGTTGCTCCCAGTAGTTGTGACCCCGAGGTGTCGCTGTGGGGCCGTTGCAGTGGCGTGTCCTGCGGGAGGGCAGACTCAGCAGCTCGGTTCGGCTGTATCACTTGCCACGTTCCAGCTCCTGGATTCGTGCTTTTTCTCCGCAGGGTCTGAAGACTGGCATGTATTACCTGAGGACCAAGCCAGCTGCTAACCCCATCCAGTTCACGTTGAACAAAGAGAAGCTCAGAGAGCGGGAGAAGGCCTCCGAGGAAGAGAAGGAAAGGAATAAAGCGGCCATGGTGTGCTCCCTGGAGAACCGGGATGAGTGCATGATGTGCGGCTCCTAACGGGTCAGCCCTGCGGTGCCAGCAGAGCCGTTCCAGCCGGGGGGATCCCACCTGAGATAGGTGCAGTTAGTGTAACTTGGGGACGGAGGAGCTTGCTGGAACTGTGGCCAGGAGGGTGATGACCGTAGTGTCTTGTAGCTTCCCCGTCTGTGAATTTTAGGGGTTGGTGCACGTGTAGGGGTAGAGTGCGTAAGAAGTTTGTGTATTGCTTTTGTAGCTGGGCTTCCTGGAAACCTAAGTGCTCTTGCATGGTCTGGGGTTGAACCCTACAGAAGGGACTTCTCCTGACCAGACAGGGAAAAGTGCTCGTGCCACTTACAAGTCTGTCCCTGGGACTTGAGACAGTTCTGTTCATTTACTAAAGACTCGTATTCTGTCTTCAGAGGCAGAAGCGGACCTGCCCGACGTGTTCTCCTTTGCTGTGACAAAACACCAGGAAAAGAGCCCTAGGCTGGGTGTGTGCTGTGCCTGACAGGCAGTCTGTCTTGGCAAAGGAGCAGTTTAGGTTCAGCTTGAGAAGATGCTGTGTGCACATCCACCGGCGAGGCCCTTCTCCCACCATTTAGCCTTGTCCCTAACTCCCCCCTTTCCAAAGAACTTTCCAGAGATGCAGCGTGGTGGTAGGTGCCTCGCAGCTTGGAGCCTTCATTTCCTGCTGCCAGCCTGCATGAAGGGCATTGCACTCGGTTAATTCTGCTTTTCATCTCTGGACAGGAAACGGCAGAATTGCTGCAGCGTGTCCTATTCTGTATCAAAAACCCACTCGAGTTCATATCAGTTTTCAGGTAATAGAATTCCATGCTGTCCTTGGCCAGAAAGCCTTCTAAGTGCGTGCACCATCTCTTTGTGAAGCGCTGCATTTCCCCACCGCAGCTAGTTACTCGACATTTTAGGAACAAGTTCTTACTTCTCTATGTACTTAACTCCCTGCTCTAAAGCCACGGGGCTTCATCACCCAGTTCTTAAATATTTATTGAATTTGTGTACCATACAACTAACTCTTTAATCCACAAGACTCAATAAAATGTGGTATGCCAAAGGAATGAAGGGCGGTATCTTGGGAACGGTATTTTGATTAAACTCGAGCTGTAGCAGCTGGAGACAGGGATTTTTTTTTGTGTGAGCCCTGCACCTAGTGCACGCAGTTCCATATCTGAGGGCTGCTGTTGTGTAAAACGAGGCGTGTACCCAGGATCCTGTGTTTGCTGGGGCAGCCCTGCTGAGCTCAGTGGGGTGTTGGGCATGGAGAAGGTTTGGGCTGAAGGCAGCACGAGGAAGGGGCCATGTAATGCCATGTCCATGCTTCAGTAATATGCAGGGGAGGCAGGCTGAGTTCCTAGAGCCAACCTGTGGCTGTGCCAGAGGTAAGGTTTGGACCCTTGTGGCTTTTTTCTCCAGCACTTGTTCCATTTCTTTGCTCCCAGTTCCTCCTATAAGGCACCAGTGAAAGTATCTTGGGAAACACCTCTCTTTGCTTCCAAGGGAAGATCGTTAGGGCTGCTCAGAGCCAGCCACGTCCTCTGCAGCTGCCTCAGCCTTCGCTCCCCGAGCACTGCAAGGGGAGCTTTGGGGTTAGCTGGAGCTGCATAGCACAGCACTGATGTGTCCATATGGAAACAGGAGTAGCTCCCAGTGGACCCTGCAGTCTACGCTTCCCCCGTTCTTGGAGTTTGCTTTTGTTGCCACCTCTCCAAGGCGCTTCCAACAGTGAGAGCTGTTGAAATCAGCTCTTGTGTCTGACCTGATTTCCCGGGGGAAGAGTGCTTCATCTCCCAGCTGCTGTCACCTGCCAGGAAAGCAATCTGTTACTGCTTCAGTGGGGTTAGTTTTTCTTGGTTCTTTTTCTGACATGGGTTGCTGTGAACTCAGCTGCAGTTGAGCTGAAGCAACGCTTAGGAGGAGGCTCTTTCCCTCTTTAGCATCTCCCCACTTGACAGCAAAGTGCTGCTGATCTCTAGGAAACAGCTCCGGGCTGCAGAGAACACAGGCATGCCTCTGGGTAAAAATGGACAGCAGCCCCAGGGTTAAAATTCATGGAGTCAGACCCAGAGGCAGCCTGAAGGACGAGGACAGCTGGGGCTGATGAGAGGCAGCCTGGGCTGCGTCCTGCCTCTGCCTTAACAGCCTTGGAGCACAGGAGCAGCTCTGCTCACAGCAGAGTCCCAGGCAATGGCACCCAACGTTCCTCAGGCTGCTGTGAATCCAAACTCCTGTGCTGGGCCTGGGGGGGCTGCCCGGGAGCTCTAGGTTAGCAAAGCCCTTGCAGAACTTTCCTGGTGGAAAAATGCACCCAGGAGCAGTGCTGCGGGGAGGATTTCATTTCCCAGGGTCCGGTTTGCAGTAGAATTATGCTGATCTAGAAGGAACCCTTAGTGCTAATCCCACCTAATCCCACGCCGCTGTTCACCAGGCACTCCGCTATCACCATGGGTACTAGAGGCCTGTGAGGTTTTGTGGAGCAGAGCTTGAAGCTGGCAGGAGCTCTGGGAAGTTCCATCCCCTGCAGCCACAGGGCAAACTGGCTCTGGATGTGCTTCTTGAGCAGGGCCTGTGCTTTCTTAGAGCTGGGGGGTGATCCCGTGTCCAGCAGACAGCCTGGAGCCAAAAGGAGTGTGTTTTATTCCCAGCATGCTTATTCATATTTTGTTTTCTGCCAGACAGGACGGTTGGGTGTACTGCTTTGTCACGGGCTGAGAGCTGGGCAGAGAGGAACCTGGTGAGGTTCAGAGGACAAGTGCAGGGTCCTGCACCTGGGGAGGAACAACTGCAGCATCAGTGCAGGTCGGGGCTGAGCTGCTGCAGAGGAGGAGCTGGGGGTCCTGGTGGATGACAGGTGACCGTGAGCATGCAGGGTGCCCTGCGGCCAACGAGGCCAGTGGGAGCCGGGGTGCATTGCACAGAGCGTGGCCAGCAGGGTGAGGGAGGGCATCCTCCCCTCTGCTCTGCCCCAATTCCCAGCTGAATTACCAGCGCTGCAACCTCAGCTCCGCAGCCTTCCCTTGGTGGTGATGGAGAGACACGGATCCCTGCTCGTCAGGAAAGCTAAAGCTCCTTACTCTGGGCAGCAGGGGGCTGCTGCCCCTTCCAGCTCCCTGCTCCTTTTGGCCTCTGCGTGTGTTTGAGCTGAGCTGCCTTCATTTTAGGCAGCAGAGTGTAACCGTGATTCTCGGCTGCGGCCGCAGCGCAGCGGCGAAGCACGGAGCTCCCCTTTCCCCCTAAGGCTTCCCGTGTCTAATTTTCCTGTTTTAAAACACACGTTTTTAAACGTACCCCCGTTCTCGCTTTGGAAAGTGCCCGGTGAACTTCTTTGTAGATGTGTTGCTGAGAAATAGCAGATGGAAAATACAGAACGGCGCCTGCGTCTCTGCCCAGCACTCAGCTGTGCCTGGTGGGAAGTGAGGAATCGAGCCGGGGGGTGCTGTGGGTTCCCCCATTGCGGCACTTGGAGGCTGTTCTACTGCCAGGAAGTTCTTCCTGAAGCCTGAGCTAAACCTGCCTGGGTTTGGTTAAGCCTCTGTCTGCTTGTCCACCCGCTGCTTGTTCCCTTCTTCACCCCAGCAGTGCTTTCTCACGCCTGAGGACAATGTTTTCCCTCCTCCCGATCTCTGCTCTGTGGTCCCGCTCCTTTCCACCTCCCCTTGGTTGGTCATAGTTCTCGAGACTCGATCTATTCACGCTTCTGTCTTCTGAGCTCGTCCAGCTGGCGTCAATCCTGCGTGGCACTGAGCAGCCCTGATGTCCTGCTGACCTCACGGGAGCGGAGCGGCTCTGCGGGTCCTGGTGTCCCACGTGGGGAGCAGAGGCCCTTGGTGTCCTCACGGGGACCTCAGGACGTGCTGCTGAGCCTCCCTGGTTGAGGGTGGAGGGGGGAGTTTCCCTGGAGGTGTTCCCAAACCGTGGGCAGGGGGCACGGTAGGGTTGGGCTTGGGGTTCTTGGAGGGCTTTTCCAGCCTTCGTGGTTCTGTGAGCGGGAATGGTGGGGGTGGGTTGGGGTTGGACTTGATGATCTGCGAGGTCGTTTCCAACCGTAATGATCTGATGATTCCAGGTTGCGTGTGCCCTGTAAGCCTGGCTAGTGCAGCGCATGATGGAGAAGATGAGGGAGGGGTAACGACGTGCTGAGCATGGCAGCGAGGACTGCAGGTGCGGGGCTTTGCTGCCCGGGCTGCTGAGCTAGGGCACAGACAGCACTCAGCATGATGAAGGAAGCCCCCAGCTCCATGCCCACGGTGCTCTCAGGGAGGCACGAGGCTGTGCAGGGCTGGGGTGGCAGAGTTTGGAGGCTGTGGCACAAGGCACAGCTCTGCCAGGGTGAGACCGGAGGGCGGCGTGGGTGCGATGCTTGTGTGCTGCGGTGGTTGCAGATGTCCCCATCCCCATGTGGCGTGGGATGGAGGGATGTGGGGTGAGCATCGGTGCCAGGCAGTGGGACAGAGCTGTGACACAGCGTGCCCTGGCAGCAGCTTTCCGCCCCGTGCTCCACCTCCCTGCCTTGTAACAACTCCGTTCTGCGCAAGGAGGAGCTTTGCTGACTGTCGTTGCAGCGAACTGGCTCTACTTTAAGGCTCCGTGCTGTGTTGTCAGGTTGGTTTGGCAGAGGTTGCAGTCCAAACTGGACCAGATACCCTGCAGCCCCGTGGATATTTGGGCTGAATGCCACACGGCGACCCTAGGCACGGCTTTTGTAACGCTGGCTTTTTTATTCCATTAGATTAGAAATACCGAAGCATCTCTTTCAA
The DNA here is from genome assembly GCF_002078875.1 of Numida meleagris. Lineage (NCBI taxonomy): Eukaryota > Metazoa > Chordata > Aves > Galliformes > Numididae > Numida > Numida meleagris. The sequence continues at coordinate 192,629,677 of NC_034409.1, read as the reverse complement.
AAGGAAAAGCACCACACAGCAAGAACCCAAAGACGTTGAAGCTGCAGACAGAAAGCTCTGCGTAGCCCTGGCCAGACCCCACCGACTTGCATAGGATGCCCCACTCAGTGCTGCGATGCCCGCCGCGTTCTGCTGCCTGGCACAGGAGCTGCTCGGCCCTGCCTCCATGGGATGGCTCCTCCTGGGCCGTGTGTGAGTATTTCAGCCTCTGGCCCCTCCTCTAAACACAGATCCAGGTCTGATCTGGGAGAGGAGCAGAGATCTCGGGTAGCTCCAGTGTTGGAGCATGGAGGTATGTGCTTCTGGCTCTGGACAGCACTCAGTAGCTGAGTGCTTGCTGCCTACCCAAATTTAGGTGCCTTTGGTGGATCAGGAGAGCTTGGGACCAGCAGCACCGTGTGTTTTGTCCTTCGTTCACTGCAGATTTGGGCAGGAACTGCCGCTGGCACACTCGTCCTTTCTGCGGTGCTTCTCTGGTGGGCACGTCACAGCAAAAAGCAGTTGTAGACTCTGCATCAATGGGTCCCACACCTGGCTCACACCGACCCCAGTGGGCACGGCGGGGTGGAGTTGGACTCGGGGATCTTGGAGGGCTTTTCCAGCCTTCCCGATTCCATGGCTCTCTCATCTCCCACCCACCCGTGGCAGTGTCCCTGCTCTGCTCCTGCTGCCCAAGGGAGGTCACTGCTGACCTCTCATGCATGTGGGTCAGCTGGCAAGATCTGGAGCTGCGGGTTATCTGCGCTGTGACTGGGGCTGTTAATGCTGGGGGCTGGGATAGAGAAAGCTGAGAGATGCAGCACCCAACAGCTGCAGCTCCCAGCCCCGGTGCTGCTCCGTCCCGCTGGATGCTCGAAGGGGCAGTTTGAGCGCAGAGAGGAAATTACAGAGCTTGACAGTGTTCAGCTGGCCCAGTGAAGCTGGAAGTCGCGTGTTTGGCTACATACCGTGTCTTCTTAATGCTTTCCTTTCCTCTAACCTGCCTTTACAATTAACTTCTGTGGCGTGTCGTCAAAGCCTGCTCTCCTTCTCTGATAGAACATGTTCAGGGCTCCATTTCCATGGTGATGAGCGGCTGCAAGGGATGCTGTCTGCACAGGGATGCTCTGCCTTCACACAGGGGTCCTCTGCACTTGCTCGTGGCTGCTGGCTCGAAGCAGACTGACACTGAACTGCACCGGGCCCTGGGCGTTCCAGGTGGGCTGCCTGCTGTTGGCGTGGTCCTGCTGGGGTTTGACTGTGGCCAACGATCAAAGCAGTCCCTGGGCTTGGCTTGGGGGCTGGGAGGGCAGCGTTAGCGTGGCCACTCTGGTTGGAGCAGAGGAGATTTTGAGCACGGGGGTATAAGAAGAGCCTGCAGATGGGCCGGTTTGCGTGGGGGTAGAGAAGAGCCAGCACAATTCCTGAGCAGATCCAACACCGTGCTTTCATGTCCTGAGATGCAGTGGCCCTGGGGCTGTGCACAAGGGCTGTGCTCAAGTTCTCCCTCTGCTGAGGTCCCCAAAATGAGCCCTTGGCGCTTGCACAGCTCTTTGCATCTGAGCAGGGTGCGTGTGCTGGGCACGGCGCGCGGTGCAGGACGCCAGGCCGGTGAAATGAGGCCGATGGGGTGTGGGTAGCAGCAGAGCCAACCCCCGGCATGTGTGCAAGGCACAGCCCTCGGTATCTGAGGGGGACGTGGAGGGGATGGGTCCTCCCAGCAGAGGTGGCTCCAGGGTTTATGAAGAGGGACAGAGCCCAGACCTGCTCCCTGGGGATGCTGATGTCCCACCAGCTGGGATCTGTGCACGCAGCCATACCCAGAGCCCGGGCTGTGCCCCAGGAACGGTGAAGGAGTTAACAGGATTCTGCTAGCACGCTGCCGGAGGCTATAAATACAGCTCTGCTTCGCAGCAGGCACGTTTGGGGTTTTGGCAGGGAAAGTGGCTGCGTTTCCTGCAGGATTACGTGTTCCTCCGTGGCCGTGTGTGGGCTTCGCCCCAGGTGGGTTTCCTCAGGGTTCTGACAGCGCTGCGGAGGCCGTGCTGACAGCCTTGCTCTGCGAGGGATGGACGGAGCAGCGGAGGACTCGGAGCCCGTGAGTCACTCGGGCTGCTCGAGGCGGCGTTATTAATTAGGACACCTCAAGGCTGTTCCCAGCAAGGGCTTCAGCAAATGCTCCTTCCCCCACCGCAATTAAGGCTGTCGCCGGCAATCTGGATGTCGGGAGGAGGTCTGGATGTCCTTCCATCCTGCTGACACCTCCCAGCCGCGGGCTGCTGGCAGGTCTCATCAGCCCCCACACTGCGTGATCAGGCCCTTAATGAGCGCAGCAAACGAGGCGGGTCGTGAGCCCCGGTGTCCACCTGTGAGCTGCCGTGTCCCTTGCTGGTGCTGCCTGATGCCACCACCCCGCTCCTTGCTCCTTGGCAGGCCCCAGCTCTCCCTGAGCTGCCCTGGGGCACTGCTGCTTTGCTGGCTCCTGGCTGGCCCCTTCCCATGGCCGGGAGTCATAAGGATCAACCCTCGGTGGGTTACACCCCATGGTGGGTTACACCCCATCTCCACTCCGCTCTGTGCGCCAGCAATCGTTTACTGGATGAGTCACATCGGAGCACAGCTTGGGCAAAAATCAGGTCCTGGTTAGGCAGGGATTTGTAACCACCCCCTCCCTCTGTTGCACAATCGGAATGGAAGGAGGAGAGCGAGGCAAGGCGGCATGAATGCTAAGTGTGACATGGAAATGCTGGCAAAGCCCAAAGTCTTCAGGCAAGAGTGCTGACTGCAGGGTGAAGCCTGAAGGGAAAAAAAAATAACATATATTAAGAAAACATTCGAAAATCAGCATTCTCGAATGAAAAACAATACTCTCGTGGTGACTGCGTGGTGGTGAAACTGCTGACGTTGCCGCAGAGAAAAGGGATGTGTGTGGTTAAGTGCTGAGGGTGGGGAGAAGCTGGCACTGCCCTGCAGCCCACGGGGTTAAGAGGCACCTCCAGGGCTGGGGTCTGGAAGCAGCTGCTGGCAGCCATGCCTTTGAGCCAACCCTCCTGCTTCTCCTCGTGCTGGAATTGGGTCTGACCCGACCCCTGGAAGATGAGAAGTGCTGGGATTTTGCCACTCCCGGATAATGGGGTGGCCCTGGCCTGAGCGGCATCAGCATTGTGCTGTAAAGATTTGAAGGTGGGCGCCCCGTCCCTGGGGACACCTGAGGTCAGAGGCTGGGGCTGGCCCTGTTCATTGTGGCCTTTAAGGGTCCGTTCCAATTCTCTTGGGACCCCTCTGATGCCATGGGGCAGGAGCTGGCGTCCCTGAGCCCGATGAATGCAGCCCCGGCCGCCCTCACACGGAGCACAAACCCAAAGCGAAAGGGTCCTGAGCCCGACCCTTCCCACGCAGCCCCCCGGAGCTGCCGTGGCTGGAAGAAGCCATCAGCCTTCCTTCTCCTGCCGCTGCTCTGTGCCAGGCAGGCGCGCTCATTAACGGTGCACTGAGGATTTAAGAGACGAATAAACACCGCTCCCTGGTCTCCGAAGCGCGGTGGGGAGAGGTGCTGGTCCTCCCGCTGTGCCCAGAGCACCGGGTGGGCTCGGAGCGGTGGGTGCTGCTCTGACCCCCACCCAAAGGAAGCGGTGCTCCTCCCGGAGCCGAGGGAAACCTCAGATGTGGGGCAGCGCAGTGGGGCTCACGGGCCGGGCAGGTTGGAGGAGCGGGCAGGTTCGGTCAGCACGGATACCCTGAGTGCTGCACGGCAGGACACTGCCTGGGTGGCAGCTCTCAGCAGAAATCCTCTGGTTTGGGCACAACCATCGGCTCTCCTGAGTGCACACCGGGGGGGCAGGGAGGGCCCCGGAGGCCAGGGCCTGTCCTGCTCCCCCCATCAGCACAGACCGTTCTGTTACCTGTAGGGAACGGCGCTCAGTTTGCATTCTGAACCTGAATCTTTCTGTGCTTTCTGTGTTTCCATGGAAGCTGAGGCAGTTTCCTGCAGGGCTTTTTTGCATAGCTCCTCTTGCTGTTTGCATTTAACCCTTCGTGACGTAGAGCAGTGGCAATAGGATGGGTGGGGAAGACGTGGCAGGAGACAGCTCACCCAGATCTGCTTCCAGCGATGGAACCTCATCTTGGTCAGGCCCATGGGTCCCATTGCACTGCCACCCCTCCACAGCATCACCTACCCATTGCTAACACCTACCTGCACTGCTGCCTCCCTGCAGTGCCACTTCTCACCATTGCCATCTCCCTGCAGTGCCACCTCCCTGTGGTAACGCTTTCTGCACCGCAACCTGCCTGCAGTGCCACCAATCTGAAGCGTCAGCTCCCCATCACAGTGACAGCAGGTAGCCATGCAGGGAGGTGGCAGAGCTGGAAGGTGGTGGTGATGGAGAGGTGGCACTGTAGGCAGGTGGCACTGCAGAGCTGTAGCACTGCAGGTAGGTGGCAGTGCAGGGCCGTGGCACTGTAGGCAGGTGGCAGTGTAGGCAGGTAGCACTGCAGCGCTGTGACACTGCAGGCAGATGGCAGTGCAACACTGTGGCACTGCAGCACTGTGGCATTGCAGGCAGGTAGCACTGCAGCGCTGTGGCACTGCAGGTAGGTGGCAGTGCAGGCAGGTAGCACTGCAGCACTGTGGCATTGCAGGCAGGTTGCACTGCAGAGCTGTGGCCCTGCAGGTAGGTGGCAATGCAATCAGGTAGCTCTGCAGCGCTGTGGCATTGCAGGCAGGTACCACTGCAGGCAGGTGGCAGTGCAGCGCTGTGGCAGTGTAGGCAGATGGCAGTGCAGCGCTGTGGCATTGCAGGCAGGTAGCACTGCAGTGCTGTAGCTTTGCAGGCAGGTGGCATTGCAGGCAGGTGGCATTGAGGCAGGTAGCACTGCAGTGCTGTAGCATTGCAGGCAGGTGGCATTGCAGGCAGGTAGCACTGCAGTGCTGTGGCATTGCAGGCAGGTAGCACTGNAGGCAGGTAGCACTGCAGTGCTGTAGCATTGCAGGCAGGTGGCATTGCAGGCAGGTAGCACTGCAGTGCTGTGGCATTGCAGGCAGGTAGCACTGCAGTGCTGTAGCATTGCAGGCAGGTGGCATTGCAGGCAGGTGGCATTGCAGGCAGGTGGCATTGAGGCAGGTAGCACTGCAGTGCTGTGGCATTGCAGGCAGGTAGCACTGCAGGCAGGTAGCACTGCAGTGCTGTGGCATTGCAGGCAGGTACCACTGCAGGCAGGTAGCACTGCAGTGCTGTGGCAGTGTAGGCAGGTGGCAGCGCTGTCGCCCGGCCAGGAGGTGCCTCCCGCACTCCACGCTGGGTGCCATGCGCTCCCAGCAGCACTGAGCTGGATGCACGAGACTGGGGGGCATGGAGGATGCACGCCGCCACGCGCTGCCCATTGCCTTCACCTGCAGCTCTGCTCCCCCCGCCAGGCCCCAGCTCCTGGCTCGCAGGGCTCCGGCTGGCACAGCCCAGTGCAGCACGGTGGGATTTTGGGGAAGGTCATGGGAGGGCTGTGCCAGCCCTCGGCCCAGCAGCTCCCTGCAGCCCCTGGAGCCGCACACGGGCTCAGACTACACTCTGGTCTTGGTCCTCTGCTCCCTTCAGGATAAAACACCCTCGGGGTACCCGGGACACCCCGCTCCCTCAGTGTCTGGTGCCAGGGTTGTGCCTGCACAGGGGGATGCAGAAAATGGGAAGCGTGTTGCAGTATGAACTCTATCCCTGACCACTGTGATCCAGTCCTGTCCACCCCTCTTGGACCTGGTGGCACTGGTGCCAGTCCAGCAGCTGGGATGGGAGCGAGGGGCAGCGGTGGCCCAGGGACCCCTCAATGATGCACTCAGCCCCCCCTGCCACCTCCATGGCCCCGGAGGGATCGCAGCAAGGGTGCAGGGCACCGGGTGCGGCGTATCTGGGAGTGCAGGGATGCTCAGCACAGCAGTGCTCAGGTCTGGGGATGCAGGAGGATAAGAGTTCGCTGTGGTGCTGCTGTCTGGAAGAGCCATGCAATGGTCTGTGTTCAGGGCGAGCCCTTGGGGCTGTCCCCTTACCATGCCCCACTGTGTCCCTGCAGCCCCAGCACGTGACAGCTCCCCTGGGGGTCAGCGTGTTCTGGCCCCACCATCAGCACCGTGCCCCCCAGCAGCTGGGACAAGAATGGGATTTTGCTATGGAGCACTGGAGATGCGCTCTGTGCTAGGATGACACGAGATGAGCACGCGCCGCTGAGGGACCAGGCTGGATCTGCCTGCACAAGGACACGTGCCATCGTCCCCCCCCGCCCTGGGGACGCCAGCATCCCTCCCCGGTGCCCTGGGGCTTTCTGCTTTTCTTTCCAGGCTTTTGAACAAGTCAAAGTTAAACGCAACTAAACTTCGTTTGTTTGTTTGTTTTTTTTTCCGTTAGGCTTCTTTCCTGGGAGCAGTCCAATTAGCGCTAACGAGCTGGACGGTAATTACAGCACGGGTCGCAGGAGGGCTGATTACCGGCGGCTGCTGCGGGGTGGGCCAATTAGCGGTACCGCGATGGCTGGCGCTGCGCTGGGGATCCTGCATCGGCTTCTTGGCTCCGCGTGGGGGGAGCAGCCCACGGCCCCGCAGCCCCCACTGCCCCACAAGGGGAGCCCGTGCTGCCAGCCCCCGTCCTTACCCCTTGTCCTTCGCCCCAGCTCTGTGGGGCACGCTGGTGGCACTGGGACACCTCCATCCCCTGTGGCTGTTTGTCCCCCCCGCAGAGGGACGCGTGTTTTGGGGCCGTGCCGCACTGTCCCCTGGCAGCCGGCTGTGATGTGTGACAAGCAGCTGAGCCCAAACTTCTCAGAGGTCTGTAAAGATCAGAGAATTTCCCCCCCTACGCCACCCCCAGGGCCAGGGGCTGGAAATGCAGAGGTGAAAGGAGAAATCTCTTTGGTGTCACCTCCAGCCCTGGCCACCTGCAGCCCCAGTGCGGACAGCACCTCCAAACCAAGGGCTGCGTGCTGGAAAGTGCTAATTAGGCTGGGGGTAAAACACACACTGAATTTGAGGGGCAGCACGATGCAGGGCTGTGCTGTGTGCTGGTTCAGGTGGTGCCTGTGAGCGGCAGACCCCGCTGGGGTCCAGGCCCAGCAGCCGCAGGGTTAAGCTGTTGTTGGCTTTGGGCACTGCATGCAAAGGAGAAATGAAAAATTAACGCGTGACCTGTGATTAATAGTTGGAAGTGTCCTGAGGGTAATTGATGCCGTGATGCACCTGTCAGTTGCTGCTGATGGTGACAGAGCTCATCCTGCAAACCCCGCAGGTGAACCAGGAAGGGGCTCTTTCCTTGGGGGTCTTCAGCCCCGGGGCTGGATGGAGCCTGGGCTGGGGGAGCTGGGAGCAAAGGGGCAGAAACCAGCACCTGGGAGCAGCACAGGAAGGGACCCCTGCAGCCCGGCTGCACCGGGTGGGCTGCTCACAGAGGGCAGCAGTCAGCCCACCCCACCCCCCCTTGCTTTGAGCTGCTCAGAGGCACAACAAGCAGATTGTTGGATGACCTGGAAAGGGAGGAAGGAAGCAAGCAAAGGTGGACAGAGGCGTCACATTTTACAGGAAACGTTTTCCTTATTTCTTGACTAGACCACCCTCCCTCCAAAGCAGGTGCTGACCCGCCTTCGCTCTTTGCAAAATTAGAGAGCAGTGCAATTTCCTGAAATGAGCCACGGCCACTCCTGTCACCTGGTCCAGGTTCCCTTTCCAGACACTGGAGAAAAATGGACATTGCTGGGGTCCATTCATTGCACCTACTGTCATGCAATCTAGGGCAGGATAAGCAGTTTCCTGGCCGTGCCTTGCTGTCTTAGCATCTGGAACTGCCTCAGCGAGCATCTGAGAACCTGAGTCCTGGCAACTGCTCCAGCAGTCGGAAAATCGCGTCCCGGATCTGCTTCATCTTTACGCCGTAAATGAGCGGGTTGAGCATGGGAGGGGCCGTCAAATAGAAATCAGCCACCAGGACCTGGGTGTGAGGCGCCAAGCCAAGAGAGAACATCTGCAGGTACATGGAGAGGAGACCGCCCGCGTAGAACAGGAGGACGACGGACGCGTGGCACCCGCAGGTGCTGAGGGCCTTGAGACGAGCCTCCCGGGACGGCCGCCTCAGCGCCGACCTCAGGATCATCCCGTAGGAGAAAGCGATGAAGGCAGAGTCTGTCCCGACCAGCAGCGTCGCCACGATGATGCTGTAGAGATCGCTGACCGATGGGTCGGCACAGGCCAGCTCCACCACGGCCATGTGCTCGCAGTAGGAGTGAGGGATGAGCCTGTCCCTGCAGTAGGGCAAGCTGGTGAGGAGGCACATCAACGGGGTCATGACAGCAGCTCCCCGGGCCAGGGAGAGCAGCCCCATCTGCACGGTGCGTGAGCTCGTTAGGATGGTGACGTAGCGCAGGGGGTTGCAGACGGCCACGTAGCGGTCGAAGGACATCGCCAGGAGTAGCCCTGACTCCACGGCGGTGGACGTGTGGATGAAGAACATCTGGGTGAAGCAAGCCTCAAAAGCAATCTCTCTGGAGCCCAGCCAGAATACGCCCAGCATTTTGGGAACCACAGCGGTTGTGAAGATGAGGTCAATGACAGCCAGCATGGAAATGAAGTAGTACATGGGCTCATGGAGAGTCTTGTCCAGCCTCACAGCAAGCAGGACCATGCTGTTCCCCAGCAAGGCCATGATGTACATCAAGAAGAATGGGACAGAAATCCATGTGTGGACATCTTCCAAGCCAGGGATTCCCGTCAGGAGAAAAGGCAAAGAACTGGTGCTGGATTGGTTGGGGGCTGACATGGCACGGGCGGACCACGTCACCTACTTGCTCCTGACTTCAGTTCCCTGCAACGCAGCGACAGAAAGCTTGGGATTTCGCTACCATCTGTTTGGTCATAAAGCTGTGTACACACAGCATCATTCAGTGTAGGGAAAACCTTTCAGAGCCCGTTACCTACAGTCAGGTTTTTAACCCGATGCTGCGGTCAGTGCTCTCCAGAAGATGCCTTGCTGGGGGGTTGGTCCCATCCTATTGGGAACCGCCTTCCCTTCTGCCTCCCCTCCCGGCCGCCCTGTTTAACCTCGAGCTTTGTCTCTGGCTGGAGCCTGGCGCCCTGCTGTCCTTCCCGGCCATGGCTTCCAGTCACCACCGCAGGGATCAGCGGGGAGAACTGGGGCGTGATGGCCTCAGGCTCTTCGCTCCTTGTCCAGCCCTCATGGGGAGGGCTTGAGGACTGGCTGCTCGGAGCTCTGCTCGGAGAGAGGACTGGGTGCACGGGCCCAGGCACCACTTCCAGGCTGGAGCTGGTCGCCTGGGGTCTTGCAGAAGCTCCGCTCGGACAATGTGTCCGTGGCAAAACTGAGCTGAGAGAGAAACTGCAGCCAGAGAAACGACGTCTCGAGCAGCAGCCATTGCTACCCTCAGTCGAGCGAGGTTGAGTTACCTGGTACTGACAGCCCACGTACTCGTCAGTCCACGAGGCTGAAGGACAAAGCAGGGCAGGACACAGCCCTGTTTGGTGTTCGTGTCATAACAACGTGCTCATTCCTGGCAGACAGCGCGCAGCGCGGGCTGGGGGGCATCTGGAGATGGAGAACCTCCATCCCTTGGCTTTAGCCCCAGGTGCACTTATCCCCATAGTCACAGCCACACACTTCTCTTCCTACCTGACCCTGCCTGTCCGCTCCCTCCCGCCGCAGCACCCTCTCCTGCCTTCCCGTGCTCGGCCACAGGGGCACTTCCCACCGCAGTAAATTCATGGAATGGCTGGAGTTGGAAGGGACCCCTGCAATGCACAGGGACACCCACAGCTCCATCCGTGCTCACAGCCCCGTGCCCTGACCTCGGGTGTCTGCAGGGATGGATCCGTGGAACTGAATCACAGCGTGGCTTAGCTTGAGAGGACCACTACCCACACAGCTACAAGATTTTAATTTTTTTTTTTATTTTTAATATAACCTTCTCTATTTCCCTCCCATGCATCCAAAATTGTGCTGCCCTTTGGGTCCCTCATGTGCTGCCAGCTGCTCTCAGATCCCCTGCTCCCTGGGACGCAGTGGGAGCCCGCCCTGCTCCCCGGTGCGCAGCTCTTCCCTTTCCCCACGCCATCTGAGGTGCAGTTTGCATTGTTTTTAGGAAAACTGATGAAGGCAGCACAGAATCGCTCCTAGCTCGGAGCCAGGCACTGCAAAGTTACCTGCGGAACCACAGCCTGCTGTGATGCTGGGTCTGGCAGCTTCATTTGAGCTCCCTTGGTCATCCCGTCCTGCCCTCACTCTCCTGACGCCCCTCAGCACCGTGCCATCCCACGCGGCGGGGTGCATCTCCGGACCCTGCACGCACACGGGTTAACCAGGCTTCCCATCTCATCAGAAAGCAAAATCAGGTTTGGTTGACAAGAGCTATTTCCTGCGAAGCCCTGCTGATTGCCGTTAATGTCATTGGGCTTAATTCGATCCCAGTTCTGTCATTCCCTTTCGGCCTCATCTCCTGGTGGCCTCTCGGGCAGCGCTGACGTCGCCCTGTGCAGGTAATGGCCCCGAGTGATGTCCCACTGCAGGAACCAGCACCCAGCCGGGGTGGGCAGGGCAGGATGGGACCCTCAGTGCAATGTACCCAGCCCTGCTGCTGCTCTTGTCTGCCGCTCTGGACAGGAGCTGTTTTAACAAACTTCTCAGCTACTGATCAATTCAGCTGCATTAAAAAAAAAAAAAAAAAAGATTTTTCCTTGATTTCCTCTCTCTCCTTTAGGCAGGGACCTCTGTCCCTCGTGCAGAGGGGTGCATGGCTCCATCCGCTTCTGTCTGATTTCCCTGCTGAATAGCTCCCGACGTACACAAGGTCCTGACCTGTGCCCCGCTCCTCTTTTGCCCCATTTGGTGCTGTGCCTGCAGCTTCTGCCCCAGCCCCATCCCCATCCCAGCCATGCAGGGCTCCCCGTCAGCCGGACTGCTCCCAGCAGCTCTCAGTCCTCCCTGCGGTTTCCCATTCTGATTTCCCTCTGCCTTTAAGTTTTGTCAGTTTTGAGAATGCAGAACTTCACTAAAAATCAGTGCCGCATCAGAAATGCATTGAGATCACTGCCACCAGCCCCTGGGCACCACCAACCTCTTTTCCTGCAGTTCAGTTCTTTCTCATCACAGCAGAGTCCCTTCTGCTGTTCCATCGGCGCTGGATGCGGAGCCCTTGCACTGATAAGATGGGCCCTGTGCTCTCCTGCAACACTTTATCACATCTTGCAGACGCAGCTCTCCCCACCTCAACTCTCACTCCCTCCCCTCCCTATCTCAGACCCCCTGGGGCAGCGTGGGCTGTGTTGAGCTCTCCTGGCACATGCCCACGGCTGCCCCCAGCCCCAGCAACCCCTGCACACCCCCCCCCACACACACACACACCACACTGCTCACAGCCACCTGCTTGCTGCTGCAGGGCCTCCAAGTGCAGGGTAGAGCTGCGGGTGCGCATCAGTCCCCCCAGCAATGCAGCGAGGAGAGTCCCACATGGAGGTTCCCAAGAGCACGAGTCCTCCCTGGGCGTCTGCATTGACCTCTGATCAGCACCGGGCAGCCACAGCCCGAGCACAGGTCGTTCTCTCCCATCTCGCTTATTTTTCTGCTGGCTAAAAGAGATGGGAAAGCGAGGCAGCAGCAGCAGCACGGGTCACAGAACCCCAGACCCACAGTGGTGGGAAGGGACCTCTGGAGCTCCGCCAGTCCAACCCCCGGAGCTGTTCCCTACAGCCACTGCCCAGGAGAGCACCCAGGTGTGTTTGGATGTCTCCAGGAAGGAGACCCCCACCTCTCAGCGCAGCGGTGCCGGGGCTCTGCCCCCTCGCAGCACACAAGTTCTTCCTCATGCTCAGGTGGAACTCCCTGGGCTGCAGTCTGAGCCCAGCCCCATCCTCCTGCCCCCTGCTCTTCAGACACCGACCAGCACCGTTCACATCCCCTCTGCCTCCTCTCCTCCAGCCACACAGCCCCGGGGCTCTCAGCCTGTCCCCAGCAGGAGGTGCTCCAGGTCCCCACCAGCTCCGCACCCTCCACTGGGCTCTCCCCAGCAGTTTCCAGTCTGCCTGGAACTGGGGAGCCCAGCTCTGGGTGCAGTGCTGCAGCTGTGCCCTCCCCAGGGCAGAGCAGAGGGGAGGATGCCCTCCCTCGCCCTGCTGGCCACGCTCTGTGCAATGCACCCCGGGTCCCATTGGCCTCGTTGGCCGCAGGGCACCCTGCATGCTCATGGTCACCTGTCATCCACCAGGACCCCCAGCTCCTCCTCCGCAGAGCTCCTCTGCTCTGCTCAGCCCCGACCTGCACTGATGCTGCAGTTGTTCCTCCCCAGGTGCAGGACCCTACACTCATCATTGAACCTCATCAGGTTCCTCTCCTTACAGCTCTCAGCCTGCCCAGCTCTCACTGGATGGCAGCACGGCCTCCTGGGCTTTCAGCCGCTGCTCCCAGCTTTGTTCCATCAGCAAACTGGCTGAGGGGGAGTTCCATCCCTTCATCCAGGTCTTTGATGATGTTGAACAAGGCCGGACCCAGCACAGGCCCTTGGGGAACACTGCTAGTTACAGCCTCCAGCCAGACCCAGAACTGCTGATCACGGCCCTCTGAGCTCGGCCAGAGGGGAATGAGGGGAAGGAGAGCAGCCCCACGGAAAGGGGCCTGGGGGTCTCAGTCTGCAGCAAGTTGAACGTGAGCCAGCAGTGTGGCCAGGCAGCAGGAAGGACAACTGTCCCCTGGGGGGCACTGGGCCCAGCGATGCCATGGGGCACGGGGAGGGCTGTCCCCTCTGCTCTGCTGTCTGGCCCCACCTCGAGCACTGGGTGCAGTTCTGGGCACCACAGCATGAAAAGGACATAAAATTATGAGAGACTGTCCAAAGGAGGGCTGTGGAGATGGGGAAGGGTCTGAGGGCAAGGGGTGTCAGGAGTGCAGAGGCTCCTTGGGTTGTTTGACCCAGAGCAGAAGAGGCTGAGGGGAAGATCATGGCCCTACAGCCCTCATGGCCATGCAGCCCTCATGGCCCTACAGCTCCTCGTGGCCCTACAGCTCCCCATGGCATCCTGTGGCTTCCTTACAAGGAGGAGCCAACAATAGAACCAGAGGGAACGGCATGAACTGGCAACGGAGGAGTTTGAGGTTGGTTGTCAGGATGTTCTATGATTCTATGATCTAGGATTCTACGATCCCATGTACTGGAGTCCTTGTCCCTGGAGGTGTTGTAGAATGGTGGAGATGTGACACTGAGGGACATGGTCAGTGGACATGGTGGGGGGGTGAGGCTGGGGGGACCTTGGAGGTTTTTTCCAATCTTAAAGATTCTATGACGATTCCTCGCTCATATATCTTATACATCCTAACAGCAACTGACATTAGAGTCCCTGCAATGTGTGACAACCTCCTGCTGCCAGCACCAATAGTTTTGCATTGACTCAAAAAGACGCCACAGAAGAAAATTCCCCATTTTGAATAGGATCTGTTTATTGACACAAGTACACGAGGAGTTGTGAATTTCAAACTATCACAGGGACATTCACAGCACTGAGAACATCTCAAAACTCAAAGCTGGCGGCTGCCCATCTGCCTCCCAGTGAGAAGGAAGGGAAATGGGAGCCTGACATTTGCTCATGATCCCGGTCCCCAGCACCTCTTGTCGCAGTGTAGGGTCACACACAGTCATGAAAGCCAACAAGCCCTCTCCCATTCCCTCCCGGCTTCTGCTCTCAGCATACATCCACTGGGAATGAATTGGGTGCTGTGCTCGTGTGGATGAACAGACCTGGAAAGTCACTGGCCGCCGTGACAGGCGTGAGCCTTCCTGGGAAATAGCACGTTGAGCATTGCCTTCCGGATCCGCCTGGTCCTCATGCTGTAGATGAGGGGGTTCAGCATGGGGGGCACGATGAGGTAGAGGTCGGCCAGCAGAACCTGCGCGCGCACGGACACGCCGCGGCTGAACTGCTGCATGTATATGGAGACCATGCCGGGGATGTAGTACAGCATCAGCACGCAGATGTGGCACCCGCAGGTGCTGAAAGCCCTCCTGCACGATTCCTTCCCCAGGACAGCTCTCAGGATCATCCCGTAAGACACAGCAATGAAAGCTATGTCCGTCCCGACGATGAGAGAGGACATAGACACACTGTAAAGCCTGCTGGGGCTGGGGTCTGCGCAGGCAAGACTGGTCACAGCCATGTGCTCGCAGTATGAATGGGGAACCACGAGGGATCGGCAGTAGGGGAGGTTTGTCACCATCCCTGTCAACGGGACCATGACAAGGAGCGCTCTCACCACGATGGCCAGGCAGATCCGGGCAATTGTTTCTCGATTCAGGATCATTCTGTACCTGAGGGGGTGACAAATGGCAACGAAGCGGTCAAAAGCCATGGCCAAGAGCACTCCCGACTCCTCTGATGTGGTGGAGTGAACGAAGAACATCTGAACAGAACAGGCGGTGTGGGCAATCTGGTTGGAATTGAGCCAGAAGACGCCCAGCAGCTTGGGGACGATGGACGTCACCATCAGCACGTCGATGGCTGCCAGCATGGCCAGGAAGCAGTGCAGGGGGTCCCGCAGGGACTCGTCCAGCACAATGACGAGCAGAACCATGCTATTCCCTACCAGGGCGAGGACGTATGCTGAGCAGAAAAGGATGCCCAGGCAGATGGGGAAAGCTTCCAGGGTGGGGACACCCACAAGGATAAAAGAGGAGGAGCTGCTGTTGGGGTGGCTGAAGGTGCCAGGAGCCATGCAGGAGGGTCTTGCTTCTGCGCTTAAGAACGTGAAAAAGACACCAGAGTAGGATCCACGAAGTGCCCAGAACTGAGGATGCGAAGCTGAGGGCAATGCATTGATGCACGTGCCAAATAGGGAATGCAAACTGTTATTATGGTGTGTGAGATGGGTGTAACATGACTGGGAGAGGGGAGCGGAGAAAAAGTGCTGATGAAATGGGGCTGCTGGATGGCAAGCAACTTCAGATGAAGCTCATGTTTCAGACTGTGCCACCAGGGCTGACCAAGAGGCTCCTCATTGCTTGTGGAGATGTGTTTCTTCGTTGGCTGCTCACCACTGCTCGGCCGAGATCTTGGAGTCAGATCAGGAGGAGGGGGATGGTCAGGACCCAGCTTCCCTCGGGGCACTGCTGCTGGCTTCCCTGCACCGTGCACTGCACACGGAGCTCCTCCCAACAGGCAAGGCAGATTCTGGTCTCCGGAGATGCTCTGGGACATTCAGCACAGCCATGACAATGCCATTCCCTGCTCCGTCTTCATTCTTTCAGTCACTCATGAGTGAAGCCTGCACAATTAGGTTTTCTTCTGGCAGGAGAAGCTTGAAGGCCATACAAACCCTGCAGCGAAGCCAGGGACGCTGTGGGTACCTGGGCTGCGGCCCCCAGGGGGTGGTGGGATGACAGCCCGCGGGTCTGAGCTCAGGGTGCAGAGAAGAGCTGCACAGCAGAGCCCAGAGAGCAGCTCCCTCCCTCCCTCCGTGCGGGGCTCTGCCCTGGGCTGAGCACGGTCGCTCTGCAGGATCTGCTGGGCAGGGGCTGTAGGCAGCGACCAGACACGAAGCACTCATGGACTCCTACCTCCAGGCCTGACGCATGTCTGAATCCAGAGCTGGGTCCCCGGGCGCACAGATCCCAGCAAAGAGCAGAGGTGCTGCCCGAAGCTGTCTCCTGCAGCTGGTGCCTGGTGCGAGCAGGAAGCGGTTTCAGTGCTGCAATGGGTATCGCAGCACGACTGCAGACCCCGACCCACGGGGCTCCTCGGCCTGGCTGGGGGAAGGCAGCACGGCAGAGTTCTGCAGCCCAAGCACAGGCTGTGCTCTAATGGAGCGCAGTGGGGCTGCTGCCTGCAAGGCAGAGCAACGCGTCTGCCTTGCGCAGTATGGAAAGGCCGGGTGTTATGTGTCCTCTGGAAAGCCCCTGAGAGCCCCCAGGTGAGGCTGGGCTCTGTGCTGAGAGGAGGAGGGGGTGCTCAGGGCTGCTTCAGCTCCTGCCATTGGCTCTCTCTCGCAGCGCTGTTCCATGGGGTGCTGGGGGGCACGGCAGTCCCCAGCGCCTGCCTGGGGCTCATGGGTCCAAAGCAGCAAAAGTAAACGAAGAACTCCTTTGAAGGGGAGGAAAAATACCTTTGGTTTTGCCAGGGAGAGCAGGAAAGTTTGGAAACTCCACGTTTCCATTCTTCTCTCCACTCAGAACCACAGCAGCTGTCTCCTCAGAATGCTGAGTTCCCCAGAAGGGTTTGTGCCAGAACACGGGCAGTGAGCTGGGATCTCATCAGCCCCGAGCCCCGACAGCACCATGCAGTGTGGGGGGAAAGATGCCCATGGGTCATACATACAGAAACCCTGTGGTGGCAAGCCACCATCCCTCATATCTGAAAGATCATGTCAGTCTGGTGAAGTTCCAACCTTATCTCATCCAACCTGAATGATTCCATGATCCTGCTCCATCCAGCCTTAGGTCCTACATCCAGCGCCAATAGCAGACCCGCAGGGAAGGAGGCAAGAGCTGAATCCTGTCATACTTCCCCTGAGTGCCCTCCCAGCTCCCAGTAGGTTGAAGCTCAGGGCCTTCCTAGTCTGGATGTGGTTTCTCTGTTTCTATTAACCCCACCTCAGAATCCCATCTAGCCTGGGTTTTGTGCAGATTTTATCATCTAAGCTGTCAATCAAGGAGTTTCACAAATTAATGGCACTTTCAAGGAAATCAGATGCACAGAAGGTGAAATCAGCCTCTGTGGGAAGGGATGCACGCTTCTCATGCATTTGTACCTTCTGTTTTCCCCCGTGTACCAAAGGGCAGCCTTTATCTCCCTGGCTTTCCAGACATCTGGCTTCCCTGACCTCTACCTACTCTAATCTCTGCCAAACTGCTTTGAGCCACCCACATGCCACAAGCCAACAAGCACGTCGGGCTGTTTCTAGTCATTGCCTTTTGCAGCGTAACGCCAAACACCGTGAAGCCAATCCCGGGGCAGCACTGCCAAGACAATGCTGGCCGTAACAGCTCATTGCAGAGAAGACTCTTCTTGCCATGAAGTCAGCCACCTTGGCCATCGATCCAGGGAGGCAGAGCCAGTTTGGCAGGAAACGTGCCTCCTGCCAGAACTGTTTATCTGGAAAGAGCAAACGCATCCGAGATCCTAAAATCCTTTGCTTGGTAAAAGCACATGCTTTGCCCTCCTCTCCCTCAGAGATAACCTGCAAATCCCATGTGCTGCCCTGGGCAGCGTTACTTGTTACCCTGTGTAACAAAGCTATCCAGACCATTAAGAGATGCTCTTCAGCGAGCCTCAGACTCAGCTTTTCCTGGGCCGTGATGCCTTGGTTTGCCTTTTTCTGGTATATTCATAGTCCTGTTCCCTTGGCGCGATCTGATTTCTTGGTTACGCACAGAGTACAACAGCCCCTTCCCCTCAGCCCTTCCTCCCTGCCCCCTCTGGGAAGCTGTCCCCACTGCCCTTCAGTTTCACCCATCTCACACTCGTCCTACACTTCCTGCTCTCTCCTTCCTGCCCCCAGGCTCACACAGCACCTCAGGGCCCAGGTACATGGGGACAGTGCTCTGGGACCGTGCCCCCTCAGCTCCAGCCCAGCCCAGTGTGGAGCCCTCTGCTTCCACCAACAAACCCCAAGGATGACTGCAGCTGCAGCCTGTTTGGAAATGCTGTGTAAAGGAGATTTTGCAGTAATTTGGGTGATTTTTGAGTTGTGCATGCAACACCAATGATGGGAGCAGCACTGCGCGGCTCCAGGTGGAACAGCACTTTAGGTCCTGTTGACACACTTCAGAGCATTCTCTTTGTAATTCAGTTTTGGCTTAAAATGCTGGTAGGGTTATGTTTCATGCAATTTGTTAGCTCGGTAATTTGTAAAGCGACAAGTTTTGATCATGGCAGTAGTCAAAATCCTGCAGATTTTCAAGAAATGAGGAACATTTCCAGCCAGCCTTTCCTGGGTTGCTGTACTCCATCAGATTTATTGCAAACTGAGTGTATTTGTTTTTAAACAGTCAAACATTAAAGTGCCCCCAGAGAATGAGGAGCTCAGTATCGAACAAAGCACTGCGGGAGCTGCCATGTTCCTGACCTTGTGTGGAGTGAATAGATCCATAGATCTTAGTACATGAAGGTGAGATTTTAACTCTCTCCTCGCTCCCTTCTTTTTTTCAGATCTGCTTCTCTGCTGCTAAGTAGTGACCATTACGTTTCCCAGATTTGATGGACTTAACATTTCTGTGCAGTTCTCAGATGTGGTCCATCTATCAGCCATGCAGTCTGAGTCCATGTAAAGCACACAGCTGACTGCCTTTGCAACCAACCAACCAACAGCCACCCAGCACTCCTGGTCAGCATGCATCAAAGATCTCTTCCATTCTGATTTTAAGAGACCTGGATCCAACCCCCATCATATCCCCGGTATAAGATCAAGTCATCTCTGATAGATAAATGTACAACCTGACCATTCACTGCAGTCACCTTCCTTTCCCCAGGGCATCTCTTTCAGAACATTTTCCTGCTGCCAAGCCCATACCTCATAGCTTTTGTCCTGTCCATAAGGGACAGGAACGACTTATTACCTTCTTGATGATGTTTGCCACCCTCTTCAGGCATGCACAGTGAGAAGGACAGGAGTAAAGCTAGGATCAGGTAATGGCAGATCTTCACGGGTGAGTGGATGATAAACCTGCAGGTCCACAGCTTGTTTAAAGTTGGCTTAACCAGGGAAAACCCTGCGGCCAAATAATTAGCACTGATGTAATCAATTCATGCAAGAAGGTTAATTGAGGTCACAGGTATATACAGCTGGCAGTTCTCCACCCCAATATTCACTTAATTGATGATGTCTGGAGGTAATTAAGTAGATCATTAACCCAATTAGAGACACAGTTCACTTACATATATTGGCATATCTGGTGGCTTTTAGGACAGATTGCTTTAGCTCACCTCAGTCTGGCTGGGGGTTGAACTTGGCTCAGAGCTTGGCACTATGCTTAACAACACTGGCACAGCCCCAGGATCAATGGCACCTTCCCCCCAGCTCATCAGGGTGCTTTGGAAGCGGTCCTGGCTCTGCCTATGTCACCCTCAAGGACAGTTTGTGTCTCACACCACGAAGCAGCTCCCCAGTTTGCTAAAAGCACCCACATGCCAACGTTCATGCATCTTAAGGAACCTGCCCATCCTAATCGCTCATCCCTGGGTCAGAAGAGACTGTAATCATCACAGACAAGAAACTGCTGCCTGGGAGTAGCCAGGAATAGCAATGGTTTGTAAGCACATGTGCTCCTCCTCCCCGCTGCTTGGGTTATCTCTGTCTCAGCATTCATGCAATGACGAACAGATTTTTTCGAGTGGCCCATAAAAGTGGAAGGTTTCATCTTTGTCTGAAGAAAAAGAGGCTCAGGAAATACCTTACGGCTCCTGAAAGGACACTGTGGTGAGGTGGGAGCTGGCCTCTACTCCCAGATAACAGTGATAGGATGAGACATAATGGACTTGAGTTGTGCCAGGGGAGGTTCGGGTTGCATATTAGGGAAAATTTCTACTCTGAATGAGCGGCCAGGCTGCCCAGGGAGGTGGGGGAGTCATCCCTGGAGGTGTTTAGGGACTATGAAGATGTGGCACTTGGGGACATGGTTAGTGGGAATGGTGGGGATGGGTTGGGGTTGGACATGGTGATCTTAGAGGTCTTTTAAAACCTTCATCATCCTATGATGATCTCACATGGGAGGTCTAGCTGTTCTCCCCAGAGCCTTCCCTTCTCCAAGTTGAACACCCCCCGCTCTCATCCTGTTTCCTTAGCAGGGGTGCTCCAGCCTCTGAGCATCCCCATGGCCTCCTTTGGCCCTACTCCAGCAGCTCCATGTCCTTGTGCTGGCCCTAGAGCTGAACACAGCGCTGCAGAGGGGGCTGAGAGCAGGGCAGAGGGGGACCTGTGTTCGTCCTTGGGGTTGCCCCTACCCAGGTGCGGGATCTTGCACTTGACCTTGCTGAATCACTTGTTATTTGCACAGGCCAGCATCCCCAGCCTTTCTAGGTCCTTCTGGATGGCACCCCTTCTCTTCAGCGTATGGACTGCACCACTCAGCTTCATGTCACCCACAAACCTGCTGATGGTGCACCCAGTCCCACTGTCTGTGTTGCTGACAAGGGCACTGAATAACTCCAGTCTCCGTACTGAGCCTTGAGGAATGCCGCTCGTTAATGGTCTGCACCTGGACACTGAGCCATTGACCTCAACCCTTTTAGTGTGACCATCCAGCCAATTCCTTACCCTCAGAGTGGTCCCTCTGAAAAATCCACGTCCCTCCAAGTCACAGACAAGGATGTCACATAGGGCTAAAGCTGCCACTCGTCACCAATCTCCGCATGCTCACTGAACTGTGGGCTCTTTGAATGTGACCATCCAACCAATTCTTCATCCGAGCAGTGGAGCCTGCTTGGCAAACTGAGCAGGGCGCTAAATCCAGAGAACTGGAAAATTTTCAGAGCACTCAGCTTTGACGTCACAGTGCTGATAGTGGACTGGATGTAAATAACATTCTTGTTTGAGCTCCGCTGGCTGCTTATCGTTCCTGTCTGTGTGCTGAGATGGCCTGCAGGTCCCCTCCAAAGAGCTGCTGATGCTGCTGGAGGGGGAAGAGGGGCTACAGCAGCGTGTGACAGCAGGCAGCTGGGACAGGGGGTGGGCGGTGGGTGACCTTTGGGGTCTTTTGCTGTCTTTTTGCTCGTGATTCTCCTCAAACAACATAGACGTGATTTCTGTTGCCTGAGTTATTTATTGATGTGCGAGGCTGCCACAGATCTGATTCATAGGTCAGAGCTTCAAACGCAGCACACAGAAAAACAGCCTCCCATCAGCCCACAAAATCCATAATTTGTCTATGGAATGAATGCAACTACTTCATTTATTTCCCCCCAAGTCCTAGAACAAGAAATGTGTTTTGCTGCATCTCTGGCATATTTATAAATCTGGGCTATTAAAAGAGGAGATCCCTGTTTGCAGTGTGAAAGGAATTTATGGGACACAGGAGCAAATCCTTGCCAGTTTCACTAATATGTCCATAACTGTTGCATCCCTGACCTTGCATTTGCAACTGCAGACCAGGAGGTAAGAAATCCCCACTCCCAACCAGGTCCTCTGACATTTTATGCTCTTCCTTCAATATATTTTCACAGAGGCATGACAAACTCCCACAATGGGCTCAGCTTGGGTGCACACTGATCTGCTCCCATGTTGGACCCGTTTGTGTCCAGCATAGGGGATCGCCCGACATCCCTCTGCAGTCCCCTACCCAAACCCAAACCATCCTGCCCACACCAGGCACACCTCCCCACAGCTTTCTGGAGCCTCATTTACAAACTGTTTGTGCTGTGCAGATAACGAGTGAAGTTACTTTGTTCCCAGCTCAGGAAATGAAGATCTTAATAAGAGTTCTCCCAGAAACTTCTGCTTCCAGAAAGCGGTATTTACCTGTTTCTTCCAAAAATAAATTTCTGAATGGTAGGCAGTGAATAAATGCAAAACCAAAACAAAAACAACAATAACCCAGACCTCCAAACCAAACTTAAAAAAACAAACAACAACCAAAAAAAAGCTGACTCCCTCCCCAAAAAATCCACAATAAAAATTTAATATTGGATGAAATATTTTGTAACATCCACCTCTACTGCTTCTTTTCTGGGATGCACTGAGATTAATGCAAGGAAAGGAACAAGTTCCAGAGAGAGGTTACTGCTGAAAGACTCTGACTGCAGCCACAGAGCCCTCCACCTGCTGGGCTTGTGCAACCTTTTACAGCACCAGTTCTTGTTGCACAAAGTATATTTGCTCAACAGTTTCCAGCCATAAATTATTATTTGTGTTATGATAGCGGCTGAGAGCCAGCTGAGGGCTGAGGCAGCGTGCTGCACAGCAAAGGGAGAGAAGTGCATTCCTCATCCCCAAAGTTATCAATCCAAGCCAAGAAAAAACAACAGCTGGGTGAGGTTCAATGGGCAGTTCTGTCACTGGAAATTTCTAAGTAAAATCAGGAATCTACTTTAGCAGGGGGGTTGGACTCGAGGATCTCCAAAGGCCCCCCCCAACCCCTACAATTCTGTGAACCTCCTCTTTATCCATCCTCACCCCTTGGATGATGCACGTTCAGAATGTAGATATTCCCCACGGTGATATGGACCAGTGGAGCCAGGTCCTTCCCAAGCCGGTGCACCACGGACAGCCCGATCAACGGCATGTAGAAGGCCAAGAGCACGCAGATATGGGCAATGCAGGTGCTGAACACCTTGGTCCTCTCCTTCCACAGAGGCAGCTCTGAGGGCCAGGAGATCAGAGAGGCATTGAGGATGGCATCCAGCACCATGGCCAGCACCTTGGCCAAGACCATGGCCAGCGAGGTGCAGCCCTTTCCATCACCGCCCTGCGATGAGGGGACAGTTCATTTGGTGTTCACTGTTTTGACCAAAACCACAAACCTGATCTCAAAGTTGGCACACAGATCGCACAATGCTGGCTGTGCTCTCACAGATGCACTCTGAAACCTCTGAAGGGGTCCAGGGTACAGACAGGCCCCTGTGGAAGTGCTCTGCATTTACGAGTACATGTCACAGTGGATCAAATTAATGATCTGAAGATAGTGTACATGAATTTTAAAAATAAAAATCTCCCATTTTTTGCAGCTTAGCCTCTTTGCAGTGTTCTAAGCATCCATCGTGGGACTTGGAGCAACTTTATCTTCTGAGAGAAGGAACAAACACCAGCCCCCTGTTGTCATTGTTCAAGCAGTTAAAATTGAGTTGTGTTGCAGGAGGATCTGGTTTGCCACAAAGCCACCCAGCACGAGGAGCAGGAGCATAGGTATCTCCATGAGAAATAGGGATTGGATGAAGAAGGGATGAGTGAAACAAGTGCTGTGATCTATTTCAAGCAGAATATGTCCAGCACAATACACCCTGAAGACAAAGGCAGAGTCATGGACAACATGGCCAAGAAGAAACATACGCACTCCAGACCTGTTATACTGCATAAAGGATGAAGTGGCTCACAGTGAAACAGATGGAGCAGAGGTGAGAATTTCCCATTCTAGGAAAGATGTCGGGGGAGAAATGCGGCCTTGAAGTCATTAAGGGTGGTGAGGCACTGCCATAGGTTGCCCAGAGGTGGTGATGCCCCATCCCTGGAGACACCCAGGGTCAGGCTAATGGGGCTGTGATGGAGCTGTGGGTGTCCCTGTGCATTGTGGGGAGTGGAACCAGATGGCCTTTAGGGGTCCCTTCCGGCTCAGATGATTCTGTGATTCTATGATTCCATAGATTCAGCCCTACCTCACTCAAGAAAGTGGAAATATTCTCACTGACTCTTGCAAGAAAGGAAAAATACCTCTATATTTCATGTTCCCAGTACAACCATTGAGCAAGATGCTCTGTTCCCACCTGCAATAATATTCACAGCAAACATCTGCACTCCTGAAGGGCAGACACAAAGAGATGGTGTTCGAGGATGAAAGAAGTGGCAGCAAATGGCTTTGTCCCATGGAGAGCAAACATTATCTTACCCAACACAGAAGTCTCAGGAAAGGACAAAGGACTGCAAATTAAAGTTGCAGGGTACTGTGTAGGTAAGGGTAAAAAAAACGCCTGGCCAAGTCCAAAGTAAGCATGTTCCTGATTGCTCTGAGTTTTGCAGTTTTTGTGTTCATAGTACAGCTTGGGAATTTGGACACATCCCATCCCTGTGATGTGCACTAGGGCACAAGGTGTGTTATGCCACCAGTAAGGAAACCTTAAACTGAAATCTATTCACAAAATGCCATCTGGAAACAGCTCCCTTCCTCCCTGAAGGTTCTTCCCGATGAGCAAAGAAGTCAGAGCCTTTCTCAGAGCTGTGAAGATGTTGGAGAGCCTGCTCCATCCCCCAGAAATCACAGGGAACTTCTGCTCAGTGCTGGCTTTGCTCGCTGTGAGCTGAGCCACATCGTGTCTGAGAGGTCATCCCTGAGGAACGACCGTGCCCATCTGACATCCACAGCTTGTTACGTTGCAGCAACTCGGTGCCTGAGCTCAGGCTCCTGCTGCTCAGAGACAGCTCCGGGACAAATCCTGACATTCACGAGTGCAGCGCCGCAGATGGCAGAGGGAACTGCGGATAAAAGCGGATTGCAGGAGGAGGTCGTGTGTTGACGATGGAGGAAATCCTGGAGAGCAAAACCCAACAAGTTCCAGAGGCACCGTTAGACCCACACTTCCCAGGCACAGCCGTGGCACAGAGAGGTGTCCTGCAGTCTTGGTTACACAGGGCATCCTCAGGTTGCTCTGCTCTGTGGGACATCCCACCAGTCCCCCAGGCACTGCTCCGTGCTGGGACAACCCAGCTGCTGGAGGTGACTTTGCCTCTGCACACAGCTCCACACTATGACACCACTGCAGTACCCCAAGGCTCAGTACAAGGGGTAATGCTGCTTAACCACTGCAGTAATGACTCCAGATGATACAGGACTGGGGAAGTGGCTGATCAGATCCTTAGCACTCCTCCAGCCTCCCGCTGTTTTCATTGCAGGGGGGGTTCTCTGTTTCAGGCAGCCCTCAGCGATCCCTCTTTGAAGGCTCTCTCCCTTTGAACTCAATGTAAATAATTCAGACCTACATCAACTTTCAGGAAGGAGCTCCTCTAATCTGTCAGCCACCTTGCTAAGAGGCCACCAACTCCATTTGGTGGCCTCTGACTCCTACTCTGGACAAGGCAGGGCAAACCCACAACCCTATGCAGCCCCCAGCTTAGGGGTGGTTTGTAGACCTGCACCACTCACACTCTGCAGGTCCCTCTCCCAGGATGAAGCATGAGGCCACTCAGCCATTCTCTGTTCTGCAGCCACCCTCCCTCAATCAGCTCTTGAATCCCTTCAGGACTCGGTGTGCTTGCTGGAGCTGTCACAGGACTGTGGGATGCACAGCGTGGGCATGGAGATGGGGGAGACCCAGTCGGTGCACAGGGTCTGTCCGTGGGGGTGGGAGGTGGTGCTGAGCCTGTTGATTCTCCTGTCCTTGACAGCCACAGCCCAGACAGGGGCACAGCCACACCACAGTCCCCACCAGGCAGCAGTGTCCCAGTCTGTGCAGGGCCATGAGCAAAGGGAACCACACAGCCCCGGTCCATGGCACCGTGGTCCTACAGACAGCAACAGGATGCACACAGCGCGGACACGGGGAGCTGCACACCACCACCATCATCTGCGTGGGAAACTAACCAGAGAGTCCAGAAAATAAAAGACAAGCTGCTCAAAATAAAGTTCAGGGTTATGATACGATATAATAAGATGGTGATCCTATTGGCTGGCTGGAGATTTCGGTTTGATCCATCTTTTCTGGGAGCCCTTTGGGGACTTCACCTTGAGACTGAAGGGAACCATCAGTTACCAGGGCTAACTGACAGCACCAGGAGCTGGCTGAGGGAGCGTGCAGGCTGCTGGAGCACTGACCAGCTCCATTATTTGCCAGTGTGGGATAAGTCTGATGCTCAAGCCCTGAGGACCAGTGTGCTCATTGATGTGCATGGAGCAGGGAGTGCTTCCACCTGGCTGTGCTCTGCTCTCCACAATGATCTGAGCTGCTGCTCCATCCCACCCTGGCCCAGGACTGCTCACTGGAGCTGAAGAAGCTCATTCGAAACCAGTAGGGAATCCCAAACGCAGACAGAATGGTGCTTTCTTTACTTGAAGTCATTTTTGCTGGTGGGGGCAGGGGTCACTTTGCTGAATGCACCGAGATGAGCATTGAGAAGAACACTTTATTTGTTTCTCAGTGTACTGGTAGACGGCTGTGTGCTCCCCTATGGAAAAAGAGGGAACCAATTCCCCTTCCTTTCACCACACTCTGGCTCCCATTTTTCTAAAATCCCTGGTTCTGACCCCATATCACAACCAGCAGATGAGCCTCAGAGAGCTCTGCTTTTTGCTAAGCCCCCTGTGCCTGCAGACACAGACTACTCAGGACAGCTCGGATGGTGCAACTTGTGCCCCAAGCTGAGGGACTGAAGCTATTCTGCACTGCATCAGAAAGTGAGTATTCAGGTTAGATATTAGGAAAAATTCCTTCTCCCAGAGAGCAGCTGGGCACTGGCACAGGTTGCCCAGGGAGTGGGGGGATCACCATCCCTGGGGGAGTTCCAGAACCATGGGGATATGACACTGAGGGACATGGTCAGTGGGCATGGTGGGGGTGGGCTGGGGTTGGGCTTGGGGATCCTGTCTTTCTCAGCCTTCATGATGCTATGACTCCATGATTTTACAGTTATATCATTTCATGATTCAGTGGCCAAACACCCTTGGAAAACTGGTCGGTGTGATTCTGCCTTCAGCATGCCTCTTTAGCACTTCTCTTCCCTTCACCTGATCCCTGAAGGCCAGGCTGGATGGGGCTCTGTGCATCTGTACATGGGAGGTGTCCCTTTCCATGGCAGGGCTGGGCTGGGGGTGCTTTGAGGACCCTTCTAACACAAACCATTCTATGATACTTTTCCCAGTAACCAGCATCCCAGTTCTGATCCATGCCAAGTGTCACTGCAGACCCAGCATCGTTCCTCCCCCTTCATGGGGGAGACCCATCCATTGCGTTACCTGGATAGAGCCGTGGTGCTTACAGCCCCTACAGAGCAGCCAGGTGGGACTGGTGGGGGCACCCACGGGGCTGGGTCTGCAGGGAAGGAATACAACCAGAGCACGCAGCAGCTGCAGTGCTCCCAGAGCCCTCCCCATCCTCTGCTGAGCTTGGGGCACTGCGGGTGGTGCCTGGAGGAGGGCAGTGGCAATGGGTTGGAGGGCTGAGGCAAAGCAAGGAGTTACACAGGTTTCTGGTAGAAGCAGAAAGCCAGCATATTAGAGAAGTGCAAAGACTTTGCTTTACTTGCTGAGTAATTATTTTGCTGAGCAATAATTATGATTCAGAATAGTCAGATGGGCTTAATATAAAAAGCCAGCCTAAAATTCGACCTTGGTCAGCAAGTACAAATTCATTACGAATTTTCCTCAAGTGCAATGTCAATAGGGCATGTAATCCATTTTTACAATGGCTTTGCCCCCGTTGGAAGCCGAGAGGGATCTTCACATCCTTGGCTTTAGGTCCTTTACGCTCCCAGCCCCTTCACTGCGCCAGTCTCCCTCCCCACACTGCTCGGTTCAGTTTCGGGGAGCTTTCCTCCCTCCTCCCATGGGCAGTCAGCGCTGATGCTCATCCTTGTGTCTTCCTCCCCTCCCCAGGGGGTGTCTGAGTGTCTGGTGGAGGGACCAGCACCGTGCTGGGCAGAGCTGCTTGCAGGTTGCCGATAGCACCAAGCAGAGATGCAGTGTTTACTGTCTCCTTCTGCAGTGTTTGCCATAAGGTTTTATTACGGCCTCGGGCGGATAAAGCATCACTTCAGGCTCTCGGCCATAGCTGAGCCTCTGAATTTCTTCCTTTCCATTTAACCTTTTTTGCCGGCTGTAAAGCACAAATCCATTTTCCTTCCATCAGGGTTAGTTTGGTTAAACGTCCTGCAGGTTTTGCTGATAAAGGTCCCTAAAACGTTATACATTTTGCCATGCTTAAACAAAGAAGAGAAGAAATCAATACGGATACAATCCTGCTCATCTGAGAGCGAGGCGTTACCTCTCGTGGCTGTGCTGCACTGGGTTCAGGGCACACAGTGATCCTTCTCTGCCCTCATCTCCCTGGATATTAGGAACATTTCTTCTCCAAAGAGCAGCCAGGCACTGGCACAGGCTGCCCAGGGAGGTGGGGTGGTCACCATTCCTGGAGGTGCACAGAGCTGTGGGGATGTGGCACTGAGGGACACGGTCAGTGGGCATGGTGGGGGCTGGGGTGGGCTTGGGGATCCTAGAGGTCTTTTCCCATCTAAGGATTTCATGATTCTAAGATTCCCTCCCACTCGATGCCCCTTTTCTGCCTTACAGGGACTGTATGGCTAGGGCTGCAGAGTTGTGCCCCTGCTGCCCCGTGCCCACCACTGCAGGGAGCAGCCAGACACACTGACTTCCCCACCCCCACCCCCATCCCCATCCCCATCCCTAACCTCATTCCATCCCGAACCCCAACCCCATCCCTCCCATCCCATCCCATCCCATCCCATCCCATCTCATCCCATCTCATCCCACCCCATCCTGTCATATCCAATCTCATCCCATCCCCATCCCCATCCCCATTCCCATTCCCATTCCCATTCCCATTCCCATCCCCATCACCATCCCCATTGCCATCCCATCCGCAACCCCATTCCATCTCATCCCCATCCCCATCCCCACCCCACCCCCATCCCCATCCCCATCACCATCCCCATCCCACCCCTCTTCCTGCCCCAGGCTCCTGCTCTGCCTGCACTGCTGAGCAGCTTTCAGGCTCCTCTCAGAGGGCTGAGCACCCAACCTCTGAAGCCTGAGGTACGTGAAGGCTGGGGCTACAACCAAGGGAGTCGTGTTAAATGCCACATTGCTCTTTCTTTGTTGTCTGCTGCTATGCACAGCCCAGACTGTGATCCCAGGGATGGCCCTGTGGATTTTCCTTGACTGACACGATGGATGTCAAGAGGAAATGATTTCAAACTAAAAGAGGGGAGATTTAGATTGGGTATAAGAAAAAAGTTTTTTATGATGAGGGTGGTGATGCACTGGCAGAGGTTGCCCAGAGAGGTGGTGGGTGTCCCCTCCCTGGAGGTCAGGCTGGAGGGAACTCTGAGCACCTGATGGAGCTGTGGGTGTCCCTGTTCGTTACAGGGGAGTTAGACTAGATGACCTCTAAAGGCTCCTTCCAACTCAAACCATTCTGATTCTATGATGTGCATAAGGGCAACAGTTTCTTGGCTCCCAGGAGCTGGTCCTCCCCACACTGTTGCAGTGGGGTGTGTGGGCTGTCTCACAGCAGGGCTGTCACTCCAGGATGCTGTTATTTCCTGACCCCTGGACCCTCAGTGTGTGAGGTGTTGGCTTCCAACAGCACCAAGCCCAGTTCCCTGCCTTTCACCCTCACTGGGATTCCTGGTGTGCCACCGAGCAGCCACTGGATGGCATTGCCTCTTTGCTGCCTCTACCTCCTCATGCTCCTGGGGAACAGCACCTTACTCTGGATGGTAAGACTGACCACAGCCTCCATACACCCATGTGCTATTTCCTCTCCATGCTGTCCATGGCAGACCTGGGCATGTCTCTCTCCACCCTGCCCACCATGTTGGCCGCTTTCTGGTTTAAGTCCACCTCCATCCGTTTTGAGGAATGTGTTGTCCAGGTGTACTCCATCCACATCTTCTCCACCGTAGAGCCCAGGGTCCTGGTGGCCATGGCCTCTGACCGCTTCATTGCTATCTGCCGCCCTTTGCACTATGGTCTGTGCTGACCAGTCCCCTGATAATGAAGACCGGGAGGGCAATTTTCATGCAGGGCATCTGCACCGTGCTCCCCATTGCTGTTCTCATCAGGAAGATGCCCTTCTGCTGGTCCCCAGTGCAATCCCACTCCTGCCTGCACCAGGACATGCCGAGGCTGTTGTGCAGGGATGTCCAGGTGAGCATTCTGTATGGGCTGATGGCCATGGTGCTCCCTGAGCACCCCCCTGTCCTACACCATGATCATCAGGGCCATCCTGAGCATCATCTCCCAGGAGGCACGAGCCAAAGCCTTCTGCACGTGCATCTCCCAGCTCAGTGCTGTCCTAGTGCTCTACGTTGAGCTCACCACCCTGCCTGTCACCCACGGATCCAGAAGGCACCTGCTGCCCCTGGTCCCACGCTCGTGGCCAATGCCTGTCACCTGGTGCTGGATCTGCTGGTGTACAGCTGGAGGAGCAGGCAGGTCCTCATCTGCTCTGCCAGAATGGGGCCCAGCAGCACACCTGGTGCTGGGGAGGGCTCCTTCCTTCCCTCTCCAGGTGGGTTGCTCACAGGCAATGCCTTATCCTGGAGGGAAAACACTCCGGGAGAAACCTGTCACCCCTTTTGCAACACAGCTCTTTTCCTCCCCGTGGAGGGATGGGTGATTGCAATCCACTTCATTCCACCTCCTGTTTTTGGAAGCCCCACTTCTCAGCCAGTCTGCAGGAGGGCAGAGCTGGGGTGCACAGCGGTGCTCTCCTCCCTGCAGGTGGGGGAGAAGGCTGCTGGGAGCAGCCAAGGGAATCACTCTGATGGCAGATTCAGGCTCTGATGAAGTACAAACACTGTTGCCAGACTTGTGCTTTTAATTACAAGCATCCCTACATCCACCAATTGCATAGAACTCCTGGTTCCCGGGGCTATATGATCACATGAGACTCTGCAGTGTTCATTATATGAGTCACACAATTCACAGCTTAGCTGTTAAGAAGAACAGACAGGATCTAATGGCCGAGGACACAAAGCCAGGGAGCTGAGCCCCATCTCCTTGCAGGGTCTGCGAGGGGAGCACACGCTGTTTGCTGCCTCAGGTGATCATCTGCTCTGCCTATAACTTTTTGGGAGCACCATGGAAACTCCTCTCCACTCCCAGGCTATAGTTCAGTGAAGGTAGGTTGGCATGGGGTGCAGTATGCATGCAATGCTCTCCAACACACCCTGTGACATGGTGCTTTCTGCAGCTACATTCCCACCTTTCCTTCGTGATATGTTAGTGACACGCTTCACACCCAAGCTGGCTGAGCTGCCCCTTCCACTGGAGGAGCCCCCACCCCATCCCAGGGCAATCCACCCGCTGCCAAACCCCCTTTGGTTGTGTAAAATAAACCTCCAAATCCCCGTGACTTCATCCTGCCTGCCAATCACAGCCAAGTATCTTCTCTATTTCCTTCTGCCTCCAAATCAATGCCTCCTCGTGGGCTGCTCTCCTCCTCTGGGCCATCTCACATGTCAGCAAGTGCAAAGCCTGACCTGGGGCAGTTCCAGAAGAGCTTTGCCAAATGCTGCATCATTGCTCCCAGCCCTCTTGCAGCTCTGCTCACACGTGCTCAGCATCCCAGATGGGGCATCACTGCAGCGGGATGGAATCCAGGGATGGCTGCACCCCAAGGCTGGAGCTGCTGACGTGCCCCCAACTGTTCCCCCATTGCATTTGTGCACTCACCCTGGGGAGCAGCAGCTCATCCCAGGAGATGAGGGCTCCAGAAAGAGGGAGCAGAGTGAAGAGGAGGAGAAAGAGACACCAGCACCGTGCAGGGCAGGATGGGCAGCACTGATGCTCTGAGGGATGGAGCAGAGTTGAGCACTGATTTCAGCACAGGCACAGGGCAGGAGGGTGTGCAGCTGTGCAAGGAACTGCGAGGTCAGGAATGGAGCTTCCCCCAGACGTTCTGAGAGCTGCTATGGAGAACGCACAGGGCAAGGATCATGGAGGTGAAAGGCAGTTAGGTGCCTGGGCAAATTTTTTTTGCAAATGTGAGAGTTATGGGAAAACTGTACTCAGATTTTTCTTCTTCATTGGCCGAAGGAAGTGCTCTGTCTCCTCCACTGCCTGCGTGATGCTGAGCAGCAGAAGCAGCAAACACTGCTCCTGAGCAAGGTGCAAAGGGCCACATCACTCAGACGCTGCTCTCAGCAGGAGAAGCAACCTCAGAGCAGAAATGAAGGCGGCTGCAGGGAAATGTGAATGTGGGAAGCTGTCAGAAATCTCTCCTGTAATTTTCCCCAGGGTTTGTAAAGCAGATGTCTGAAGAGAGGGAATGTGTGTGTCCATGTGGTGCCAGGAGCACAGCTGATGGAAATCTGCATTTCTCCACTGAGCGGTGGCTTGCTGAAGCTGTGCATCAGGTTTCAGACTTCTAGAAGATCCCGGCCCTTTCCATTGTCAGACAAGAGCATTTTCAGTGGTTTTGTCCACTTTTAACTCCAACCTCTGCTAACAAGAGAACTAATGTGGGACAGAGCCCTCAGGTGGCCATGAGATCCGCAGATTGTCACCTTTCCTTGTGTCACTTTGTGCTGTGCTCTTGGTCAGCAGTCCCAGCCCCGTGTGCAGGGGAGGATCAAGGAGCTGCACAGTGTCTGGGCTGGCTGCAACCCCCAGGGCCAGGGTTCGGGTGACAGAGGAGCAAGCCTTCATCAGCAGTATCCCCACAGGGCCATCACCCAGACAGACTGTGAGCTGTGTACAGGGTGTTTCCATCCTCCTGCTGAGATTCCCAAGCTGCTTTGACCTGCAAGAGGTTGGGTGCTGGGGCCCTTCCCATGGGGTCCTGAGCCCTCAGGACTGACTCAGACTGCGGGTGCTGGGGCGGAGAGGAAGGCTGCTGTCTGCAGCCTGTGAGTGCAAAGCGGTTCCCTGGGCCGCTTTGGGCTCAGTGCAACTGATGCCTGTCAACTGCTGACAGCTCTGGTGGCAGATTTAACCACTTCCCCACAGGCAGAATCCACACCGGGGCTCCTCTGGGAGCGCTCCGTTCCTTGCAGACAGCGGTGCTGGGTGGCACTGGGGCTCTGAGCCACAGCCCCCAGCAGCCTGCTCCTCTCCATTGCCATCCATCCAGCAGTTTGCCCTCCCAGTGGGACCCCCCAGCCCTCCTAGAAGTGGCCTTTTGCTCACACTCTGCATGATGCTACTGTGACGTTGCTTCGTTTTTATTTCTGTGTCTGCTTTTAGTTTAAAACCATCTCACCCGCTTTCTGGAGTAACGTGTCCGGGCACCTTGAGGCTGCGAAACAGAAACAGAATCACAGAACCACAGAAACGTAGGGGCTGGAAGGGACCTCTAGAGATCATCGAGTCCAACCCCCTGCAAAGCAGGCCCTGAACGCTGCCCTGAGGCATGCACTGGCAGAGCAGCAGCCCCCAGACCCACTGCTCCCCACCCCCTCTGAGTCACAGCCATGCGCAGCCTTCCTGCAATAACTGGCAACACCACGCGCCTTCCTAACATTCGCTGTTTGCTTTCCAGTGTTTGACTTTCCGTTAGCGGCACCGAAAGTAATAATGTGCACTCCAAGTTTTCTACAGCTGCTTTCCAGCTGTCGGTCCCTGTTTCTCTCCTGCACTCGCTCAGCCCTGTACCTCTGTGTTCTGTTTGCAAGTTCACCAAATCCTCTCTGGCCAGCAAAAAGTGCAAATTGTCGGCTGCACAGCAGCAGCACTGTGGCCGGGTCAGTGCAGTAGCTCTGATGCTCCTATAAAAGGATGTGAAAATAAACCATGTCCACTCGCTGCCTCGCTTGCTTCTTACTCTGATCACCATTTGTATTTTTTTCCCATCTCACTTTTTAATTGGTGCAAATTTCCTACCGGAAGAGCTAACCACACACCTCCCTTGCAGTGGTTTCCGATGATGTTGGATCAACGAATTCCACAGAGGTTTCCTTCCAGGAAAGAGGGAGGACGCTGTGCAGCAGTGCAGCTTGCTCACCAGCACAGCCTCATTGCTCTGCCCTGACGGTGCTGATGGAGTTACAGACCATAAACAACCCAGGTCCATCCTGGGATACACTGGTGCACACCACTGAGATGTTTGGGAGATTGTTTTTACTTTTATAGCAACCATTCAGCTCTTCTATTTATGTATCATGGGGTTTCACAGTCATGAGTCTCTGTTTAGTGCTGGGGATTTTGTAGTAAATCAACACAGATGGAGTGATGCTAAGAAGGGTGACATGCTCACTGGGAAGCAGTTTGTATTTTCTTTGGAACTGGACGTGAGCTCCCCTTCTGACCTGGTTTTAAACCACAAAATCCTCTGTTTACGCCTCCATATCCACGTATTTGCAAGTCACCATGCAGAGCAGCTTTTAGCTCCATGCATACAGATTTCACACATCAGTCTCAGCCTTGAGCATGAAGCAGGTCACGGCTGAGGCCAAAATGAGTTGGACATTTTAAGTATGCAACGTGGGGACACCTAGAAGAGGATACAGCTTTTCAGAAAAATGCTAGAAATCCACCTTCTCTTAATGAAGTCTGAGTTTCTTCTACATTTGGTGACCCAAATTTGGGACTACGTGTGGGCTCCTATGATAGTCAAAGTTGATGAGCCAATGCAATCTCTGGAGCATCTCTCCTCTATGGGAGGGTGGTGGGCTGAGCTGCTCTGCAGTTTCAGGCAATAAACTCCAAAATAAACCCCCCTCATTGAAACCACATCCTCCATAGGGAACCCTTCATCTTAGATCTCACCCTATGAGTGTGACCCATGGGAGGTGCCTGAGAGCTCCCTAAGTTGTGTGTCTGCTTCTGGCCCATTGGTATCTCTCAAGAAGCTCCAGTTCATGAATCAGTACTGGGCTGTGCTGGGCAGGCTCCAGGGTTTGCGGAATAATCCTAATCTCCAGCTGTGGGAGGGACGTGAGGCGTCGTGTCTGCCAGTGTCCCTGGTTGTGAGGGGACAAGGCCAGCCCATGCCTGGAGCCGCTCCTCCTCCTCCTTGTGGCACCTTGCTTGAGTTTGGCCATTTCATCGCGTCAGGTTCTTGCACAGGGAGGGAGTTCATCCCACCTCAGAGTGAGGGATGGACCAGATGACCTCTTCAAGTCTCCTTTGACCTGATTGTCTACGATTTCTGTGATTAGCACGGGACAGGCAGCACAGAACTGTAGCATCATGGCTTCGATGATCTAGGGCTGCTGATGGGCATTCATTTCTGCTTCTATCGCAGGGCACTGCATTACTGACTCTGGGCTGCAGCGCCAGAAACTATTGCCCGGCAACAAGTGTCTTTAATCATCAGACGTCCATCCTAATGAGTTAGAAAAAAAAAAAGTAATTTTGTTAGCAGCAATGAGATCATGACTTCACTCGACAGCAGTAACTCATCTTTCAATTATCAGACCCACTCGGCTCTTATCCTGCTCCCTTTTAACAGCAGCCATCTGATAACGCCTCTCAACCGCCAGACTGAATTTCCATCAGCTTGGTGAAGTCACAGTAATTTATTTTGGAAAGCGATAACAGTTTGGCAGGGTAATGCTGTTACTTCCCTGCCTCCCGGCTCCGCTCCCAGCGGTGACATCTTCCTAAAATCACAGTGGAAGCCCGACTGCTGCTCTGCTTCCTGGGAGACCACATCAACCAGCCTGTCCAGGTGCACCTTCCCCTCAGCAAAACGCTGGGATGCGGGCACTTAGCACAGGGCAGAGGCCCTGCTGCTCGTCTATGGGGCTGCCCGTAGCACAGGCGTGACAGCAGATGGACAAAGGCCAATCAACGCATTTGACCTTACCAGAGTAAAACTATTTCAGCCTTGAGAATATGAAAAGCATCGATGAGATCAAAACCCAAAGTCCTTTTCACTTTTTCTGAATGATGTTTTGGAATTTGGATCTGCCTACAGCTTGCAATGGCAAATGTGAAACTGCTGAGGTGTGCGTGCACCACGATTCATAGAATCATCGAATCACAGAATCGTTAAGGTTGGAAGAGCCCTCCAGGGTCACCAGCCCAACCGCAGCCCACCCCACCATGCCCACTGACCACGTCCCTCAGTGCCACATCCCCACGGCTCTGGAATGCCCCCAGGGATGGTGACCCCCCCCACTCCCTGGGCAGGCTGTGCCAGTGCCCAGCTGCTCTTTGGAGAAGGAATTTTCCCTACTGTCCAACCTGACCCTCCTCTGGTGCAACTTAAGGCCGTTACTCTCATCCATCTTGACTGAGATGGGACCAGACAAACTGGAGACCCCATGTCTTAATTGATTTGCACCATTCCTCTTTTTCTTTCTGAGAAGGAAACACTCCTGCAGAGCAGGTGATGTCTGCTCCTGCACCCAGCAAGTGCTTGGAGTCACTGTGCCCCGTTTCATGCACTCTGTGAAGGTTTCCCTTAGGAGCACAGGGGCCTGAGCCCTCCTCTGTCACCTCTAGCAAGAAAAGAGCAGCTCACACCTACCAGCAGGAGACATCTCCCTCCCTACTGGAGACACATGGGAAGGCAAAAACTGCTTTCCTAGTCAGGATGATGCTGGTACATGGAACAAACCTTTCCTCCCACACTGATTTTTCCTTTATGTCTTTGAGTTTCACTGTCCTAAATGGCTGCAGGTGCTTTCCATGCTGCTTTGGCAATTGAAAGGTCTCTACAGCTCATAGAATCATTACGGCTGGAAAAGACATCTAAATGACCAAGCGCAGCCCAGCCCACCCCCACCATGCCCACTGGCCATTCCCACTGGAGCAGCGC
The DNA here is from genome assembly GCF_002078875.1 of Numida meleagris. Classification (NCBI taxonomy): domain Eukaryota; kingdom Metazoa; phylum Chordata; class Aves; order Galliformes; family Numididae; genus Numida; species Numida meleagris. The sequence goes on along the minus strand of NC_034409.1, from coordinate 192,593,598 downwards.
TGCATGAGGAGCTCTGTGAGCTGTTCTCCTGTCTGCCACTCACAGCACACGCACTGGGTGCCTGGAGCAGGCACTGCTCTCTGGGATGACGCAGAGGTGATGCCCAGAGCAGCAAGTTCCTCAGCTTTGCCTCCATGCTCCTTCTGAGCAGGGCGAACTCGCTGCGTCCCAGTCCTTGTTTGCAGCCCTCAGAGAGTTTCATTCTGCTGGTGGGGGTTTGGGACGTGCTGTACACAGTGCTGCTCCAGCCTGCATGTCACCAAATCATCCGCAGGTCGTGCTGACCCACGTTCACCTCTCTGCCTCTCTGAGTCACCTCTGTCCACCAGCTTCACTTTAAATAGGAAAAGGAGATCGAGGGCTCCGCGGTGTTTGCAGATTTCTCTCGGCTTGTTTGATTTTCCACCCCGCACACTAAAAGCAGAGGGCTTGCTATCTTTGCACAGAACTCCCTGTCCCTTCTGCATTTTCCGAATCCCCTCATTGAATTATTTACCCGCCGTGGCCAGCCAGCCATTAAATATGTCAATGTTTGCCCATGCAGGCGCTCAGTCACCGCTGCAGGATGGGGAGCCTGTGGCTGAGGAGCTCACCCTGTGCCACTCACGGCAGCACAGGAAATTGGCTGACACAACTCCGCTTCCCCCAGCGCTTTTGTGGTGATTTCAATTAAAGGCACTATTTTTTTTTCTGCCAAAAAGTCCAGATGGTTCGGCCTCTGGAGCACGGGCCTGAAAGAGCTTTGTGGGCTTTAACTCCTTGTTCCCTGCAGAAGGAGGGGGTGAAAGGCGCTGGGTGCCCCTGCAGTTCCTCCCAGGCTCTGTGCTGAGTCTTGTTCAGAGGGTGGGGAAGTTAAAATGGGGTGGGCTGGAATGGAGAATACAGTTGGAGACTGCAGGGCCCCTGCAGAGTGCCGGCTTCTCTCAGCAGCGCTGAATGAAGATTTCCCTTGCACACACCTCTGCATTTCACAGACACAGGCATCGTGACTTTCACTGGGTCCCAGAATCATAGAATCATGGAATCCTGGGATCACAGAATCCTTAGGGCTGGAAAAGCCCTCCACGATCCCCACGTCCAAGCCCAGCCCATCCCACCGTGCCCACTGACCGTGCCCCCAGGTGAACGGAGCTGTCACCGTGGGTGCAAACTCACTGAAACAGAACAATCGTTTGGGAAAATGTCTGAGCAACAAGAAGGCGAGCACTAAACAGAGAAATGCAGTTGTACAACAGAACCTGGGAAGGGCTGGGGGGGTTAATCACAGCTGCTGCACAGTGCTTTCCTGCAGGGCACGCAGCACAGGGCTGGAGCCAGCAGGGTTTCTGCAGCTTGGAAGTTGCTCAGGAGCCCTGCACTGAAATGCCTGAGATATCTCAAGTGGCTGCTGCACTTCTGCTCAGGTGTGGTCCTGTTCATGTGTTACCACCAGGCACCGCAATGAGGTGCTGAGCAGAAGGGGGGATCTTCTTTTCCCCTTCAGCGATGTTCAGACCCCCAAGCACAAAGAGGTGACGTTCACATGGGATCGTGCAGATGATGTCAGCAGCAAAACCATTCTCCACATCCCGATCCCGATCCAAGAACTCATATAACTCTACCCCTAACAGCTGCCCTTCACCTGAATCCTGCTCCCATATGCTTACTGCAGCCCAAGCAGGAGGACCCTGAAGCAAGGGGGGGATCCCTCATCAGTGCAGCTGCTCCCCGGTCCCGCTGAGCTTTCCTCCCCAGAGCTACTTTTGGGCCTCAGCAGATGGCTGATGTGGAAAAACATTGCATCACAGCCCAGAGCTGCAGGTTCCAACGTGGTCAGCTTCCCCTCCAGTGGAAGCAGAGGACGTCCTGCCAAGGAGGAGAGGACATCCCTTCTGCACTGCAGCCCCTCTGTCCGGGCAGGGGGAAGGTTGTGCCCAGCTCAGCACAGCCGCTGTGGCCAAAGAAAACACGAACAAACAAGCACGATCAAACAGCCTGTGCATTTCTGAAGCTTTCTGAAGCAGAGATGGATGAGGGATATGTGCTGCTTTTCTTCCTCCCCCCGTGCAAGCGGATCTCCATGGTGTGGAGCAATCTTCAACCCAATGCTGCGTTGGAGAGACATGAAACCTTGGCAGCAGCACACTTTGCTCTTGGTTTGAGAGCCGTGCCCCAGCTGTGCCGTGCCCAGTACTGCAGGGAACAGCCAGAAACACTGACCTCCTCATCCCCATCCCCATCCCATCTCTTTCCCTCCCCCATCCCATCCCTCTCCCTGCCCCAGACTCCTGCCCTGCCCACGCTGCCAAGCAGCGCATCCTCACCTCTCAGTTCAGATCTGTGCATGCACAGGGCTCGCTGTCAGTCCGTCACCCACCTCTGAAGAATCTCTCCCCAGGAGAGAGGAGTAAAGCCAAAAGCAGTGCCAATACGATGGTTTCAGGTAGCCAAGGTGCTCCTGCTCTCCTGGATCTTACTAAGCCCTTTCCTTATTCCTTTGCCTATCTCAAATGAGCATTGTTTTGAACAGCTTCTGCAGGCTTCTCATGGGAGGACCAAGCCTCCACCTCCCCCCCTCCCCTCCTCACCATCCTTTCTCACAGTCCCTCAGATATCAAGCACTGACCTCTGCCCCGTGCCGTAAATAGGATTAGGACTGGCTTGGGCTCAAGCCATAAACATTTCCAGCAAACAGACTGATGTTGTGCCAAGTGGCAGCTGCGTTCCCCCTCACATGTGGTTCTGGGAAAGTTTTTTTTTCAGTGGGAAAATAGATGGACACCTCACATCCTTCCCTATATATATACACGTTCTGTGCTTCTGGGAAAAGGATTTAAGCAGGAAACCAGAGAGTACAGCTCTGTGAGAACACACTATGCAAAGACCACTGCTGGCAGCTCCACACACATGGGTGACTCAAGACACAAATCAGAGGGAAACACAAGATTTTGAGTGTATCTGGTGCAAGGTAAATCAATCTTACACCATACAGCTGGCATATTATAGAGTTCCTTTGATTCTGGTGATCAGTGCTGAGTGTTCTGTACTGGCTGCTGGAAGGCTGAGTCTGGCTCCTCATTCAGCCACAGCTGTGCTGGGTAACCCTGAGCAGTCATTCCCAGATCCAGGACATCCCTGGAAGACTCCATGGACCCCTTCGATGTGCCAACGTGTGCTGCCATACTGCTCAGCACAACGGCCTTGGGAGAACCTCCAAGCTGTACATCCATGCCAGAAGTGGGTCATCATTTCAGCATGTGCAGGGTAAGCCAGGAGGAGAAGTGTTCTCCTGGGCTGTTCCCAGGGATGACGCTGAAGTTCTCAGACCAGATCATTGCATCCTCCTTGCTCGACACAGTTTGTTTGCATCCTCACAGCGCAGAAGGCTGAACTAGCCATGCTGGAAACTGCCTGGCATGTAGGGTAAATGATGTCAGAATCCCAAAGGCAAGAAAATAGAGATGTCAGGGTGCATGAAATATGAGCATGTGCATGCAGCTTGGGCTATAAGCCCAAAGCAGAGGAAGAGAAACCATGTTGTCAGATTGTATCAGTCCAAGGAGATTCCAGCTTATGCCTTTTAGATTCCAGCTTATGCCTTTTCCAGACACCTGAGGAAAAACAAGCCTGAAGGACCCTGGGAGGCTCAGCTCAGCTGAAACCATTGCTGAGAGATATTCAGAAAAACCATCCATGGCAGCAACTCCATGCCCACGCACCCCTACACCGCTGTTCCAGCACACACCCCTTGCCTAACCTCAGCTTGTCTTCCCACCATAGAATCCTAGAATGGCTTGGGTTGGAAGGGACCTCAAGGATCATCAAGCTCCAAGCCCCTGCTGCACTCAGGGCTACAACCTCCAGATCTGGCACTAGACCAGGCTGCCCAGGGCCCCATCCAACCTGGCCTTGAACACCTCCAGGGACGGGGCACCCACAGCCTCTCTGGGCAGCCTGCTCCAGCACCTCACCGCTCTCTTGGTAAAGAACTTCCCCCTGACATCCAACCTAAATCTTTCCTCCTTCAACTTAAAACCATTTCCCCTTGTCCTGCCATTATCTGCCCTTGTAAAGAGTTGACTCCCCTCCTGTTTGTAGGCTCCCTTCAGGTGCTGGAAGGCTGCAATGAGGTCATCCCACAGCCTTCTCTTCCCCAGGCTGAACAAGCCCACCTCTCTCAGCCTGTCCTCATAGGAGAGGTGCTCCAGCCCTCTGCTCATCTTGGTGGGCATTCTCTAGACCCTCTCCAACAGCTCCCTGTCTTTCTTGTATTGGGGGTCCCAGACCTGGATGCAGTACTGCAGATGGGGCCTCACGAGGGCAGAGTAGAGAGGGACAATCACCTCCCTGTCCCTGCTGGCCATCCCCCTTCTGATGGAGCCCAGGAAACTATTTGCTTTCCAGTGTCTTAGCCTCACAGGCATGGCTATCCCCATCTCCTTGCAGTGTCTTTCTGCATTGCTGCAGGCCACTCTCTCCTCTCCCTGCTGCCTCTGAGACCATCCCCTGCTATCACTCCACACCACGGCATCTCAGCTGCTCTGAACCCACCACACCATGTCTGACTTTTGTGCTCCTTATGGCCGTCTGCCATTCAACTTCCACTTTCTGACGTAAAGATGTTCCCAGGCTAAGGCTTGTTGGCACTGACGACCGTAAGAACTATTCTACTAGATGAAACTGAAGGTCTATCTCGGTCTATCCTGCTATCTCGCACTGAAGAATGGCCATTAATGGCCTTCAGGAAGGTTATCTACATTTGGTCCTTGCCATGATACGTATCCCAGTGGCTAGTATTCAGCATAGAGGTTTCCTGAACACAATAGCCACACCTTGGCTATTACGTTCAATAGAAACTGATTAATTTATCATGCATGAATTTTCTAACACCTTTTTGTACATACATGTACTTTCATCTCCCACAGCATCCAGTGGCAACAAATAGAAACGTTCTGTATTTATCTTCTGTTCCCTTTTCATTATCTTAAGGACCTTTCTTGTATTGCTTTGTTGTCACTTTTCAGGGCTGAAGAGCCATTGTGTAACAATCCCCTTTCTGCAGGATCTATTCCACACCTCTGACCTTCAGGACATTGGTTAGCTCTGATACTGCCTCTGTTTTTTTGCATATGACACATCTAGAGATAACAAAGTACACCAGGACCAGCTGGGTGCGTGCCATGAAGACTCAATGCACTCAGTCACAAGCAGAGCTGTGAGGTCCAGCAGCCAGGTAGCAGCAGATAACTGCCTTAAGCCCGTGCTTGTAAATTGCCTGCTCTTTGGTGCTGGAACCAGCTGGCATCACAGAATCATAGAATCATAGGATGGTTTGGGTTGGAAGGACCCTTAAAGAACATCCAGTCCTAACCCCTGCCATGGGCAGGGACCCCTCCCACAGCCCAGGTGCCACAGCCCCATCCACGGCCTCAGACACCTCCAGGGATGGGGCACCACAGCTCTGGGCACTGAGACTGTGCTCAGTCCCACTGCCCATGTTGCTGACCTGCTGTTGAACAGTGGGCAGTGCTGCAGCACAGCCTGATTTCCTATTCCAGAAGCATCTCTCAGGTCCAGTGCTTGTATTTAACACAGATGCCTTGTACAGGAAGGGGGAAAACAATTAGACTAGCTCTGACAAGCCTTGGTCTGGCAGTCACAGAAATAGGGGTTAACAATGATTTCCACCTCGCAGCTGGGGTGGTAAAGATAAATGTATTACCATGAGACGTTTAGATATAACAGGCTTCTAAGACATCGGAGAGGATACCTGCTAATCTGTCTGTGTTTGGCTTCGTAATATTGAGTTTGTTTTTATTGTGCAACACATTATGATTTTAATTAAACATTTCATGTCTCGCTGGTTATGGAAGGAGGACAGCCAACACCATTTCACCTCCGTTATTCCCCCGGAGAGATGCTGCAAGCACGCTTCTTGCAAAATTTATTATTATTTGCATTACAGATCCATTCTCACAATAAAAATGGCGTGTATTGCCAGTGTGCAGCAGCATTGCCAGGCATAAATCACAGCGAGCTATAAACACGTCCCCCAATAAACTATCAGGAAAAAAAATCGCGCCTGCTGGGAGAGCATCATAAATGGGAAAGATCATTTACTTCACACACTATGTTCACTCGTCAGTCTCACGCTGTTTACGCACGGGGAGTTGGGCTCCGGCGGCTCCGATTGATTGGCTGCGAGGCCAGGACAGGCCAGTCCTCGGGGCGCCTTATAAACCCTGCCCTCCCCACGCCGCGACCTGGGCTCTTCCCCTCCGCATCCAGGCTCATAAAGAAGCCAGGCCCCCACCGCAGCGCCTGGTGAGTACCCGAGCAATTAGCACCCTCTCCGCCACGCACACATCGTGCTCCTGCTCGTCCTAGCGTTGCGGTTTGGGTGGACGCTGGGGTGGGTGGGGTTGTGCATCCCAGTGCTGCTGGGGATGTGCATGCTGCTTGGGGGACGTGTGGGGCTGGGAGCGCTGGGTGGGATGGGTGCCTGCGGTGCCAGCAGTGCCGTGGTGCCGTTGTGCTGCGGGTTTTGTGCATGAACCGGGCTGCGCTCCCATTGTCTGTGGCCTTGCTCGGCCCGTGGGAATGGCACATTCCTGTTCTTGCCTTGATAGCCAGCAGGACTTGGGCTTTATGGATGCTGTGTCCCCAGAGTCCCTTCATTGATCTGCATTGCTTCACAGAGTGGCTGAGCCCCCACTTGGATGCTTGAGTTGGATGCAGTTGTGAAAATAACTGTCTCTTCCTGGGGAGAAAAACACAAATGTCTTGGGCTCACCCTTCCCCAGCCCCTGCACTTGCCTGGGATGAGGTCCCCCAAAAGCACCAGCACTTTGCTGAAGCTACTGGCAAAAACTGAGGTCAGAGACAGGCAAAGGGTTGGTTTGAGGGATGGAGAGGGGGGGAGGGCAGCGCAGCTGGTGCGTGCCATCCATGAGGTGTCTGCATGCCCAGCAACCCCTTCTCAGGGCTGTGGGGCACTGAGCAGGAGCACAGCCCTCTATTGCAGCACCACGTCTTTCTGGGCTGGCCAGGAACGCTGCTCGGGTGCTGCCATTAATCTTTCAATTCATGCCCCATTAGGTGGGTGTTGATTTCCTCATCAGGGCTCAGCTACAGTTTGGGAGGTGTAAGTGCCGTCCCACGATTGTCAGCTGGGACATGGACATACATCTCTGTGTTATGTAGTATATATACAAATATAATGTATGTATTATATACACAAATATACAAAAACACAGATGTGTGCTTACGTATTTTATATATTCTAAGCATTTCATACATTTCCATATAAGTATTTGTTATTTTTGTACATACCCGTACACACGTAAAACATGGAGGGAAAAAATGGCCTGGAAGGAGATCCCTCTCCATAACCCAAAGGAGCACACCATAAATCAGAACAGCTCAGAGAGCAGCAGGGTCAGGAAAGCCCATTTCTTTCAGCGTTGTGTAGCATGGTAGGAGTTTCCAGTGTCCAACAAAGCCAATTTTGCACAAAGGCTTTCTTGGAAAAGGAGAATCCCCAGCAAACCACAGTTTGCTCATGACCAGTCCTTTCCCAGTGGAAGCTAACAGCCCTTTGTTTTATCCACTTCCATATTTCTGGAACACAGTCGAATTCCGATATCTCTGAGACTCCTGGATGTCTGCCAGAGGCTGCTGGAAGGGAGACAGACAGACAGGCATCAATTCCTGCACGATTTTTCTTTGAGTATTTTCCTCCCAGTCCCCAGGTGAGACTGGATTGCAGCAGATTAATTCTCACTCATCAAATGCTGTGGCATCAGCAGAAAGGGACAGCTCTTACCTTAGGGAGCACCAAGCTGTCAGCTGGGACCCGAGGTCCCTCCGCAGCTCTTCCTTTGCCAACATCAGCCACTATCCATGCGACAGGGAAAGCACCAGCTGCCCCTTGCTGGACGTGGCCAAAGCTGCCCCTCGCACTGACAGGGTCCTCCTGAATCGTAGCATCACACAATGGAGTAGGTTGGAAGAGGCTTGAAGGATGATCTAGCTCCAACCCCCCTGCCGTGGTTGAAGCTCTGCCTTCTTGCTCCCTTTGGCAGCTGAACACGGAGCTACCTGCTGGCCAAGGCAAGTCATGAGGATGTGTGGCTGAAAAGAAAACCGAGTTGCAGGGCAACTCAACCCTGGGAGAAAGGAAATGGCCTTGGGGCTCTTCCTCGCTTCCCATTGGTTACATGTCACTTTTGCCCCAGAGCAGGATGATGTTTATCCTTGCTAAGCTTTGGGATTTATTGCCACAGTTTCAAGCAGGTTGAGAGTTTAATGGAGCTAAATCATTTTAGGAACATAATAGATACATCATGGAGGATATGTGTGTTTATTCAAAAGAAAACTGTGTTACAGCAAACCCTCTTGCTCATAATTCAGGTGCTTTTTGACCTGCTTGCTTTGTGTCCTGCAGAAAGTATATTAAGACCGAAGCCACAAATATTTATTTTCATTAATTAGCTCTTGTTTTCCTCAACCACTGCTTTTCCTCATTCACACCAACAGTCTTTCAGTCACAGAAGGCACAGAGAGAGCTCAGGAACACCATTAGCTTCTCCAGCATCTTTGGGTGCATTGTCCCTCATGCAGTATGGATAATGTTGAGATGGCTGAGTTCCACAAGAGGACTGAAACCTTTGGTAAGATCATAGCTCATTGGAAAATTCAGGTTGGAGACACTTCAGAAGATCTCTAGTGTTCAGGGTTCAGGGCAGAGCCAGCTAGAAGGTCAGAAGAGATTGCTCATAGCTTTATCCAGTTAGGTCTGGATTTACAAGGATAGAAATCATACCAGCTCCTTAGGCAGCTTGCTCCAGTGTTTGGCTGTCCTCATGGAGAAACAATTCTTCTCATATCCAGTTCAAAACTACCTTATTTTGACTTGTACCTTTTGTTTCTTACCCTTCTGCCACTCATTGCTAGGAAGAGCCTTCCTCATAGCCTCCCTGTGGGTAGCAGAAGGCTGATGTCATCTCCCTGTGAAGCCTTCTCTTCCCCAGCCTGAACAAACCTCTTTCTTTTTCCTCTCACCCTGGGGCCTCCAACCGCAACCATCTCAGTGGCCTTCTTCTGAACTCACTCCATCAGATTCCTGATAGGTTTCTGTAAAAGCCTCGCCCAACTCATGCTCTTTAACCCTGTGTTAAAACCCCACCATATCCCCCCTGTCCTTCCCCTCTCATTCTGACTCAGAGGCTTTCCATGGACACCTCCCGAGTGCCTCTGAACCTATAACTTCTTGTTTATTTGTCAGCTCTTGATAAAAATCACAGCACTATATGAGCAGGGCACTATAACACAGAATCACAGAATGGAAGGGGTTGGAAGGGACCTCAAGAGATCATCGAGTCCAACCCCCCTGCCAAAGCAGTTCCCTACAATAGGTCACACAGGTCAGCATCCACATGGGTCTGGAATATCTCCATAGAAGGAGACTCCACCACCTCTCTGGGCAGCCTGTTCCAGTGCTCCATCACCTTTACTGAAAAGTTCTTCTGCATGTTAGTATGGAACTTCCTATGTTCCAGTTTTAGGCCATTACTCCTTGTCCTATCTCTGCACACCATCAAGAAGAGCCTGCCCTCATCCATTTGCCTCCCACCTCCCTTCAGATATTTATAAACATTGATCAGATCCCCTCTCAATCTTCTTTTCCCCAGGCTGAACAGACCCAGGGCTCTCAGCCTTTCCTCATACAGGAGATGCTCCAGGCCCTGTCTCATCTTTGTGGCCTCCGCTGGACTCCTTCCAGGAGATCTCCGTCTTTTCTGAACTGGGGAGCCCAGAACTGGACACGGTATTCTAAATATGGCCTCACTGGGGCAGAGTAAAAGGTGAGGATTCCTTCCCTCACCCTGCTGGCCACACTCTGTGCAATGCACCCCATGATGCCATTGGCCTTCTTGGCCGCAGGGCACCCTGCTGGCTCATGGTCACCTGTCATCTACCAGGACCCCCAGGTCCTTCTCTGCAGAGCTCCTCTCCAGCAGCTCAGCATCGGCCTGTACTGATGCTGCGGTTATTCCCCCCCAGGTGCCAGTCTCTACACTTCCTCCTGTTAAACCTCATCAGGTTCCTCTCTGCCCAACTCTCCAGTCTGTCCAGGTCCTGCTGAATGGCAGCACAGCCTTCAGGTATGTCAGCCAATCCTCCCAGCTTCATATCTTCAGCAAACTTGCTGAGGGGGGAATCTATCCCTTCATTCAGGTCATTGATGAAGATGTTAAACAAATATACGATGCTCATTTATTTCCCTTCTCTCGATAGTGAGATGGATAATGAAATGAGGAACGACGCTGATGTGAGAACAGCTGGAAATCTGCCTTCCTCTGAGTTGAGAGCAGTGATGTCTGACTGACCAGTTCTCTGTTAGTGTTTGTCATCTGTTTCCAATGTTGATGTTTTCACTGAGACATCAGAGTGTAATTTTTGCCATCCTCAGGTCCCTCATCTCCAGTTAGCACCAAAAATAAGCCAGTTTCTTAGAAGCTCAGTCTTGGTTGGGATGACTGTGGAAAAAGCATTTGCTTACTCAGAAGAGCAACTCAGCCTGTGGAATTTGTGGACAAAAGTAGTAGTTGCACTCACCAGGAATGTTTCAACTTTAATTTTCAGAAAGAAAATTTTTTTTGTTTTTAAGAAAAAGTGTGAATTCTCTTTTTTTTTCATTTGATAGTTTAATGGTCAGCTGAGAATGTACTTATATGCAACACCAAGGTAATCATAACTGTGTCCTAAATGACAGAGAGGCATCTGCGTAGTGGGGAGGTGGAAGGATGTGGGGCTTGTCATTACCCAGTTCTATATGCAGTGGAGAGTCCAACTATGTGGAGTTTCTGTTGTTGGTTTGTTTTAGGTATAGGTCATGTGAGATCTGAGCTGGAATGGAGCATGACTCACATACCACGTGGGAATTCAATGGCTCCTTCTATCAGCCTTCAGCTTTCCTCATGATGGGCATCCCAGGCCTGGAAGCCTTTCACCACTGGATCTCCATCCCTTTTTGTGTCCTCTACCTTACTGCTCTCTTGGGAAATTGCATGATCCTATTCGTCATAAAGAAGACCCAAAGTCTTCATGAACCCATGTACTACTTTCTCTCCATGCTAGCAGTCACTGACCTGGGGCTGGTTTTAAGCACACTGCCTACAACCCTGGGCATTTTTTGGTTTAATATCCGAAGGATTGGTTTTGATGCCTGTCTCACTCAGATGTACTTCATCCACATACTGTCCTTCATTGAATCCTCTGTGCTCCTGGCAATGGCGTTTGATCGCTTCGTTGCTATCTCCCATCCACTTAGATACCCATCCATACTGACCAAGACGACTGTCATAAAAATAGGTCTGACAATCATATTGAGAGGTACGGTCTCCCTTCTTCCAATACCCTTCTTGCTCAAGAGATTAACCTATTGCGGGAAGACCGAGCTTTCCCATTCTTTTTGCTTCCATCCTGACATCATGAACCTAGCATGTGCAGATATAAAAGTCAATATCTTCTATGGTCTGATTGCTTTGTTTTCAACAGTAGGGATGGACCTTATCTGCATTGTACTGTCCTACATCCTGATCATTAAAACTGTTATCAGCCTTGCAACTAAGGAGGAGTGTCTCAAGGCTTTGAATACATGTGTCTCCCACATCTGCGCTGTCCTAATATTCTTCATCCCAATGATTGGACTGTCCATGATTCATCGTTTTGGAAAGGATCTTCCTCCTCTGGTTCACACTTTGGTGGCCTACACCTACCTTATAATTCCCCCTGCCCTCAACCCCATCATCTACAGCATCAAATCCAGCCACATCCGCGAGGCTTTGTTCAGGGCACTGAGGAGGAAGTGTGAATCTGAGTGGTAGGTTCTTCCACCAGTTCTGCCAGAAAATGCTTGTGGACCTTTCTTGTGGTCAGAACTACTGGACTGCTTTCTTAGTGCTGCATCCATGGGTGTCACTGCCAGGCAAAGGAACTGCAGATCCACTCAGACGTTGTCCCTCAACCCAGAGCTGTGACCTTTCATGTTTTGTCCTGGCATGAAGCTTGCCCCTTTCCAACAGCCTGCACGCACCCCAGGAGTGGAAGCCCCACTCATGGGGAAACAATTACAGGAAAATGAGCTTCTCTTTTTGAGTTACACAATGGAGTGGAGCAAGGAACCTCTGCAATACATGTTATGGCATCCAACAGCCAGATAATAGCGTGTAAGCTTCACCCGGGCTCCCTTGCATGGGATCATTGCTCCCTCGTTGCATGTTACCAGATAGCTCCCCAGGACCACAAACTCTGCAGGACAGGACAGAGGCCAAAAGCCCCTGGAGTCACTCTGAATATCAGAGTAATTTTGTTCAACTGGAAACATCCCACAAGATGGAGATCATTTCCAGAGGTTGAGCACAGAGCATTTTTGGAAGATTACATCATTTTAAGTGAACCCACAACACTTAGTTCGCCTAACAAATGACTCAGCCTTAATCTTCATCTGTATTTCTAAACTGCCATACGCATTTACAGTGCTGCTTTTGCATCTCCTTTTGCTTTCATTCAGCCTTACTATCGTACCAAGTCTAATGTTCAAGCCATTGTCTTTTTGCATTGAATGTAAAGTATGTATACCATGTATTCAAATAAAATACATGTGTCATTGTAAAAAGCAAAAAAAAAAAAAAAAGAAGAAGAAGAAGAAGAAGAAGACAAAGCCTTTTCTTTTTTTTCTATCTATATAATGTAGAGGTAATAGGTCGGAGTTGTTTAAAGCCTCCAGGATTTGCTGTACATGAGTACAGTACTGTATGAATTAGGTATGCATCAGGATGGTGCTGAGGGGTTGGATGTGGACAGCTCTCTTAATGAAGAGAGGTTTCAAAACTAAGATAGGAGTGGCTAATCTTCCTGAGACTGCAGACCATGTACTACAACCTTCCAGCTAAGATCAAATGTCCACCAAATGTCCCCCTCAGAGGGTTGGGAAATGGAGATCTCCAGGGTCAGGTCACATATGGAGGTGACAGTGCCTCCAAGCACCTTCTTGCTCTTCTACAAGATGGATCTGGATCTCAGCCAGGCAAGCAGAAAGGTTTCACAACCCTCATGGCTTGCTTCCTCCCACAGACAGAATGAAATTTCCCCAAACCTTTCACAACTCCTGTGCTGTATTTTCATTGGTCTTAAGCCACATTTGGGGCAGCCTGGACCTTTGTGCAAAGTAAGAAGGAGTGGTCATCATTTACCTTGGGAGGGTGAAGTAGTAGAGGGTCATGGGACAGCACTGCATACCAGAACTGGGCTGTTGCTAAGCATCTCCCACTTCAGACTAACCCAGGATTGGTGACTTTTTTCTTTTTTGCTCTATTCGTACCTGCACTTAGAAGAAAGACAGAGAAGAATAATGAGAGTACGTCTCCATAGGAAAATGGAAAGGGAGAAGGGAAGGTTCCCGAGGGGAGGACTCCCAGGACACTCTTTGCATTGTTGTTGTTGTGCTAGTTATTTTGCTGAGTGTCTCTGTGGGCCCTCGCCAAGGGTGAAATACTGTTCAGCAGAACACTGCAAGAACTTCTGTCCAGCCAGTAGGCACAGCAGCTCCTGCCTGCACTGAGCAGCACCCGGTGGGAGCTCTTTGCTCAGAATACCAGCTTAGTGCTGGTAGCCAGCTGCTATCAGAGGAGTAGGAGAACAAGTAAATCTTTTGGCAGGGAAGCCTAAAAAAGGGCTTTGCTTGGAGATGCTCAGCTTGCAGGATCCTCACACAGCACTGCTCCCCAACTGAAAACTTGCAGACTGTTCTCAGAAACAACAAAAGCCAGAGGAGCCTGTGCTCCAGCAAGGACATGTGCATTTGGATAGAGGCAGTGAAACAGAGGAAATGCATAGAATATGTATTAGCACAGCTGGAAACCACACCGGAGTGAGGTTGCAGTGCATTTGATGCACCTCCATCATGCAGCTCAGCAGAGCTGCATCTGTCTCCACGTTTCCTTCCCAACTGGAGCAGCTGGAGGGCACCAGGCAGATGTTCAGGATCTGAGAACCTCGATAAGGTACTGTATTGTAGGAACATGCATCTACAGATCTTAGTGGCTGCTTCTGGGAAAGGGAAAGTTAATTGTGGTTTTGACATCTGTGTGAGTGAAAAACAAGATAGATGAGCCGCTTAAACCTGCTAATTCCTATTCTGTGACGCTCTGAGCTCTGCACTTTGTACCATGGGATCATGTACAGTACTTGCTGATGGATTTATTTCCTATGAATCAAGAGAGCAGTGTGAGACACATCACAGGCATGGCTTAATGAGGAAAGGAGAGGAGAGGGGATGGAGGAGGAGAACAGAACGGAAGGGGAGGAGGAGTGGAAGGGGAGGGGGAAAAAGAAGAGAGGGGAAAGTGGAAGAAAAAGGGGAAGGGGGAGAGGAAAGAGAAGGGAAGAGGAAGTTTTGAGAGAAGGAGGAGAAAGGAGGGGAAGGAAAGGCACATTTGTTTGCAGAACCTCACTCTGAGCCTTTGTCTACGCTGTAACTGAAAGAGGAATAAGGAAAAATCTCTGGAAACACCTTGGTCACATCCACATCTGTCCTTTCTCCCTCCTCTAAGCAGGACGGTTTTGCTCCTCTGCTCAGACATCAGCCTTGGCCAGTGCTGCCCCTTCACCTCTGCCTGGGTATGGCCTGGGGCAGAGCTGGCAGCGGGGCTGGTGGTGGCACAAGGCTCGAGCCATGTCCTGCTTAGAACAACACAGGCAGCACTGGTCTGACTCCCAGCAGCACGAGCACCCACCCAGAGCTTAGCCAGGACCTGGTGCATCTGTAAAACAAACAGCAGCTGATACCACAAGCAGGTACAGCTTTTCTGCTTACAAGCGATGACAACCAGTTAGGGGAAAAGCCGGCAGCATTTCATCAAACCATCAGTGAAGATGAAATTTTAACTTTGGTTCCAAAACGTTTTGATTTTGAACAATGTCATGATTGCAGTGTTTATTTTCTCTTTTCCCTCTGAAGTAATACCTTGGCTTGATGCATACTTTCTTTTCTAGTGAAACAATAAGGAAAAATGCTTACATATTCACACAAACATACAGTCAGTGTGGCTTTCTAGAATTTAAAGGAAAAAAGTGTTCAGATGAAAAATTCTGACCAGCTCTAGAAGCAGGAGAAGACAAGTATCAACAGCACCGAGCACTATGAAAATAGCAGCCCATTCCCCAGAAGTGCCCAGGTTTTGAAATCTGCACTTACAGACTTCAAAACCCTTGGGAGACCCAGAACCAGAGCACGTGAACACGTGAACAGCTCCAGGGAACAGAACACATATTCCCCTCTCACTGCCCCATGGGATGGGAGAAGCAGAGAGGACTGTTCCATGGTGAAGGCTGTTCCACCACTTGCTTTGTCCTGGGAAGTTGATCTCGGAACAATTTTGGCTCCATGGGACAAATCTGGTCAATGTTCGTGAGTCTTTTCTGAGATCAGACACAGTGGCTGCTGCTAGTGGTCCCCTGGCTCGGGTGGCTTCACAGTCTGCATGTGCTCACCTCTTGCCAAATGCAGCCACTGGGGCTCGCTGGTGCAAGGATCAGCCGGGGAAAACAAATCTGCACTCCCTGGTGTTTCTAAAGGTATGGACCCAGTTCTGAGCTCTATATAAATCAAGCTCCTTCTATACATGGCGTTCATCACACTAGCAATCCAAAATCATTAGTCACTTCTGAAAACCTTGGTGCATTCCTCAGTGCTTAAGAACTAAAGATTAACTGAAGTGTCCAGGGAGTGCTGACTGAATGTGAGTGCCTCTCCCAGCTGCATTCTCTCAAAAGAAATGAATAGGACAGCAGATTTTTAGCAGTGAGAATCATACTGTCCTTACACTTCTGTGGGTGGCAGGTAAGTTGACTCAGACCCTTGTTGGCAATTACTGAAGCATTTTGTGCACTCCAATTGCATCCCAGTGTAAGCAGTTTGCTGCAAATGTCCTTGCTAGAATAGCTTTCAAACAACTTGATACAACAGCCTGCCCACGTGGTTTGTAAATTGTGTTTAAAAAGCTAGCATATGAGATTCGTTTATCACAGAGCCAGGATGGAATAACCTCCCATCAGAGAAATAAGATATGATTGCTATTTTAGGGTGAGTGCTCCACCACAGTAAAAACAGAGTTTTTTGCGACCAGGTGCTACGCTTAAAATCATTTGCACTAATAACCTGAAGTAAAAACATGTTGCATCCCTGTCTTACGTGGGTAGGGTGTGGAATTCGTTATCAGAAAGCTCAGCAATGCTGCAGACAGCCATGCTGTGGGAGCCAGGCAGGGTCTGCACCTCTGTTCCAAGCCCTCCCAGCTGCCCTGGGCAGCTGGGATGTACAGCTCTGCAGCAGTGACACTGCTGCTGTTTCAGCAATTGGTGCTTCATCCCAACAGCTTTAAATCCCAGTATTTTAAAAAATCTGATCCATGAGAACAGAAAGGCAGCTTAAAGCATGTATTTCTGACAGGGCAGTGCAGCGCATATGGAAAAACTCAAGCAGAGCTGGAGTTGGGCAGGGGCAATACAAATCTGTTTTCTTTATTTGATTTTTCCCTTTCAGTGGAGGACGTGCCACGACGTAGCATGAGCGCTCTTCACTCTGCATGCCATGCCCTTCCCCAACAGCTCTGACCTCAGCCCACCCTCCTTCATCTTGGCCAGTATCCCAGGGCTGGAGGCTGCCCATTTCTGGATGGCGATCCCTTTGTGCTCCGTGTACATCATGGCTCTAGCAGGCAACTGCGCGGTGCTGTTCATCGTCAAGACGGAGCCCAGCCTGCACGTCCCCATGTACTTCTTCCTCTGCATGCTGGCTGCCATTGACCTGGCCTTGTCCACCTCCACAGTGCCACGCGTCCTCTCCTTCTACTGGTTCAACACCAGGGAGATCAGCTTCAGTGCCTGCCTTGTCCAGATGTTCTTCATACACACTCTCTCGGCCATTGAGTCCACCATCCTCCTGGCCATGGCTGTGGACCGCTATGTGGCCATCTGCCACCCACTGAGACATGCTGCCATCCTCACCAATGCCACGACAGCAAAAATAGGGCTGGCAGCCATGGTCAGGGGAGTTCTCTTCTTCCTGCCCTTGCCTTTGCTCCTCCTGCCCCTTCCTTTCTGCAGCTCACGGGTGCTGTCACACTCCTTCTGCCTGCACCAGGACGTGATGAACCTGGCCTGTGCCAACACCACCCCCAGCGTGGTGTATGGCCTCACCGCCATCCTGCTGGTCATGGGGCTGGACGCCCTCCTCATCTGCCTCTCCTACCTCCTGATCCTCAAGGCTGTCTTGCGGCTGGCATCATGGAAGGAGAGGCTCAAGGTGTTCAGCACCTGCATTGCCCATATCTGCGTGGTCTTGGCCTTCTACGTGCCGCTGATCGGGCTGTCCGTGGTGCACCGGTTTGGGAAGGACCTGGCTCCACTGGTCCATATCACCATGGGGAATATCTACATCCTAGTGCCAGCCGTGCTCAACCCCATCATCTACGGGGTGAGGACTAAACAGATACAGAGGAGGATCCTGAATTTCATTCACATTTACAACAACAGAACTGCCCAGTGACTTGTGCTTGGATATTATCTCCTGTTTCCTCTCAATGTCTCAACTTGTTTTACTCTCAGAGTCCTTGGAGCTGGGGCTATCCTCCGTGCAGCACTCAGCACATGGTTGGAAACTCTTAGGTGCTATCACAGGGTAAAAAGGAAACAGCAATTGCAAATTCCTTCCAAGAGTGTTTACTCCACCAAACTTGGAGTGAATCTACTATGATGATCCAAATCAAAGCCTGATCCAGCAGACATGGGAAGGAAAAAAATCTCAGCAAACTAAGAACAATGTCTTGACATTGCACTTCTTTGTCCCCATCTCCTCTCTAGCATTTGCACAGCTGAGTGAATGCCACAGTGGTTTGCGAATGATTTAGTTAGTTCATGTTTTGTGCTAGTGATGCGCTCACTTTCCAAAAATATTTTAGCAACGTTTTTGGCTAAAATGTATCTTTGAGTAAAATAATGACAAGTGACATTATAGGTGCAGAAATGCACTTTAAAAGTGCTCCGGCTTTGTAGTCTTGTTCTGATATACAGGGTGTCCAGTTAAGACAGCTCTGACACTTCACAGCCCAGAGCTATTGACAGGGGTTGTGAAAATAAGTTTCATTAATAATTGTATTCTAGAATACCAGTCTCTCAAGAGAAAAATCAGGAAGTTATAAACTTCAGGGATACTCCCCAGCTGAAGGAATCACTGTTTCCAAGTGGAAGGTGCTTTATACCTTTGACTTCACGCATGCATGGATTTCCAAAGGAGTTCAAGATCTCCATCCTTCTGATTTTTCTTATAATTCCAAGATATTCTGCATTAAATCAGAATACCTCATAGCCTTTCCTCTCCTTAGTCTTGCAACTCTTCTGTCAGTGGGAAGCTATAAAACTCTCTTAATGTGATGGAAACCTACGAGTCTTGGGGCCAGTGAAGATGTGAAAGACTACCTAGATGATTTTGTGGTTCAAAGTGCATTTGTTTTGTCTGGCCATCACCACTCCACAGGCACATATCTAAAAATGTAGCTTACCAAGAAAAAAACACTGTACAAAACATTTTTCATTTACACCATTTCATATTTTGGAAAAAGGATGAAGATCGTGGGAAGGGATGTTATATAATAGGACTTCACAATGGAGCATACTGATTTAAAGATGTTCTCATATCTTTCCTTTCCCTAATCCATTGAAAATTTTTACGTACTTTGCCTTTACAAAAATGTTTTTTTTTCTTCATAAATAGAAAAACATCCAAGCAATCCCTTTTTTCCCCTCTTGGTTTAAACTCTTACCTTGTTGTTTGTTGGCTATTTTAAACTATGCTCTTCATCCCTGAGGTAGCTGTGGAGTCTCCTTCCTTGGAGATCTTCAAAAGCCATCTGGGTTGCATTGCCATGGGCAGGAATGTGTTTGCTGTTCCCACAGATCGACTCTGGAGCAGCCCTTGGAATTCCTCTGGTGAGAGGGCTGGGTGATCTCTAGCTGGCTGTCAGTACACAGGTGAGTAACACAGAGGAAGTCATTTGGGTGCAAAACCCATCACCAGAAAGTACCAGGTACTTTCATGATGGCTGATCTGTGCTCCATTAGGAGGTCCAGGAGCTCTTGAACACTGTTGTCTCCATCAGCAGAATATTGTCAAAGAATCTGTGGGGTCATTCGGGATGGAAGGGAGCTCCAGATAACTGCAGTCCAAACTCCTGATCTAAGCAGGGGCAGTTCAGGGTCAGACAAGGTAGCAGAGATGTTTATCCAGTCAGGTGTTGAAAGCCTCCAAGGACAGATGTAGGACAACATCCCTGGGCCTTTATTACAACGCTTGACTGTCCTTACTGTGAAAAATTTTCTCTTTATATCTGGCTGTGAGAAGCCTAGCTTTATCTTCCTGACAATGTCCTCATGGGTAGAGAAAAGCTGCTCTTCTGCTCTTGGGAAGCACCAAAGCCTGTTCTTCTGAGGCTGGACAAGCCTATTTTCCTCCTCAAGTAGCACTGGTCCAGCCCCAGCCACCCTGCTAGCTATCAGATGAGCATGCTCCCCCTTGTCAGTGCCTTCTTTGTGCTGGGGCCCAAAACTGGATTTGTTATCTAGATGTGGTTTAGCAAGTGCTGGGTAATCCCTCGAGGACGTGGCCTATCACAGCCTGGAAAGGTCAGCCTGGAGCCCAAAATAATGAACACTGGGAGGAACTTCTAGAGAAGGAGAAAAGAGCAGAATGAAAATGACAGGAGGTGTAAATCTGCACTGGTTTACAACATACATGTGGAAGTATGCTTTACAGTCAAAGTGTTGTAGGGTGAACTTTTATTTAATGTTAAATGGATCAGAATACTTGGGGAAAGCCCATAGAATTAAGTTGAGCTATGAAAAGTAGAGTATTTTGGAAAACAGCGTAAGGAAAATGTACTATTTCCTCCGGAGAGAATGGAAGCAAAGAAAAGCAAGCACACACCCCAAAAAGTGCAGAGGTTCGAGAGCTCTCCTCCCTCACGGCTCCCAGGAGGGGGCATGCAGAAGCAGCTGCAGTTCTTGTCCAGAGCAGCAGAACAGGGAGCCCTGCTCATCCCTGAAACTTTCATCATCGAGTTGCCTGTGACACGTGGCACTGGTTTATCACTGTGGCACCTGCCAACACCAGTTCTGATTATGCATGGGAAGTTTATGGGATTGCATTTGTGGGGTATTAAATTCCAGAGAGAACATCGTGCCTGTCTGTCCTCCTGTCCAGCATGGGTCTTGTGTAGCACCAAGGACATCTTACATCCTGTCCGTAACATCTGGCTGTGCTGAAAGGGTTTGCTCCCCCAGAACACATGCTGCTTTTCTCCAGGGCCTTCAAGTGACAGGGTAATACTCTGGGGTCTGGTGTGGTTCCTTCTGATTGCCAGCTAACACTGGGAGTAAAAGGGGTGTCCTTTTTGTAGTCTGTGTTTCTGTAGCTTCAGACTCCATGGAACATGTTTCACTAAAACATTTACTCCTAAATTAAGCACATTTTATTTCAAAATAAATACTTTCATTCAAGCAAGTTACAAGTAGTTGCCACCTGGGACTTAAAAGCAATTTCATCCCTAGTCATTTTTGTCGTATTCTGTTTTATTAGAGCTTGAAGGGCAACAGGTTTTCATAAAAATGAAAACAATCTGTACCTGCCTAATGTGATTTGAGAAGTGTGACTGAATTTTTCAGAGACGCACTATGGATCCAAACACTTTTCAGACAGCTGTGACATTGAGAAATGGCTCCTGCTCATTCTCCATATGTTCCTTATTTTGTTTCCTTTTGTAGTGAGGGAAAAATTAATAAAGGAAAATGAATGAACCATCCCGAAAATGCGATGTTTTATTTTCTAGCCCTCCATTTCTCAGAAAGACTGTTAATAGAGCCACAGAGAAGGGAGGTATGATGAATTTCTGCTGGCTACAGAAGAAAACTACGTGGGATTTTTGCTTTCAATCTTGTTGTCAGAACTTCAGGCATGGAATGTTGTTTTTCTGGAAAAGAGAGGGAATATGCATTCTTCCTCAGGACGCATGTGGATGACTACAACAACCATTTTCTAGGTGACTTGTCAGTTTCAGGGTACGTTTGGATCTGAGAGACAAGATGTCTCTGGAGCAGAGGCAAGCAAACTATGCACTCAGAGCAGCGCAGAGCATTACGAGTTCTATTCAACATACACACACAGACACACACACACACACACACACACACACACAGGCATCCATTGCACATAATCCCAGTAAGTGGGAAGCAGAAACTTCCTAAGCAAGTGCACCGTTACTTACCAGCCCTTGAGAGATGGCGAACCGCCAAAAAGGAGCGAGCAGGAGCATGGCGGCGGTGGATGCGATAGGCAGCGCCAGCAGGGCAACCCCTGCTTCAAGGGGCACTTGTCCTCTCTCTCCCACTGCAGCCTCTCTCCTGCTTTGATTCTCCCCGGGGTCTGCAGGGTTTGTTCCACTCGCACGCTGTACCTGCGTGGCCAACACGTGATACAGAGCCCAAGTGGAACCGCTGCTTGTAAAACAAGTCTTTGCAAAAACAAGACCAACTACCAAGGTCAGCTCTCTCTACAAAACAAGGTATTTGCAGCTACAGTCTTCCCTTAAAACTGTCAGAATACTTTGCTCCATCCCAGCATCATTCTTCGGTCAGGGTCCTGTTGGGACCCCGACACACTTGTCCATTGTGGAGTCCCCATGTCAACACTATCCTGAAGGAATAGAGGGCCCCAGTCAGAGCACTCAGTGTCTGAATCCTTCTCTCCTCCATAAGAAGGGCCAAGTGCCAGAGGTAGGCATGGGCAGACTTTGCTAATCATCATTCAGCCCCAGCTAGCTCACAAAGGAAGAGGAAAGAACCAAGGTCACTTGCAAAAGGGAGAGAAAAGGGAAAGGAGGGATAAGGAGAGAGATGTAGGGGAAGGCGAAATGGGAGGAAGGTTTCCATACAAGTGGAGAGAGAATAGGAAGTCACAGGAGCTCAGAATTGGCAAAGGGGTCAAAAAGGATGGATGTGAGACCTGTGCATTGACTGGAAATCAACTACTCACATTGATCTGTTCACTACTTGTTGGAATTGTTAGAAACTGGGACAGTTCAAAACAAAACAAAACAAAACAAAACAAAACAAAAAAAAAGAGGAAGGGTTTATTACCTCAAAGACTTTTCTGGAAATTGACATGGCCAAAGATTTGGTGCAGAGATGAAACACAAAACTTCATCAAGAGGGCGATGACCCTGCCAATGGCAGAGGAGGAGGTGGCTCAGATGATCTTTACAAGTCCCTCCCAGCCCAAACCAGTCAACCATCCGATATTGCGTGGACACCACAAGAACAGCACTGGCAGGTACAGTGTGACCCAACATTGAGCAAGTAACTCCGCAAACTCTGGAGATGCTGTGAGAAAACAGATACAAAACTGACCAAAGTGTACCACAGACTGTCAGGTCATCAGCACTGAGGTGATTAAAAGTTGACTTCTTTGGTGCTTTTTTTCTCTTCCTAATTACTCGTTAATTGGCAGGGGAAATTCAGAACTCTCTGCACAAATTTACCTGGCAGCTACATAAATATCTCCTGGTCCCCACAGTGCCCAGTGCCTGCATGGAAACCTGCAGAAGGCGGGTGAGTATTTGGGGTTTGGGCAGAACTTTGCAGGGCTTTAGGCTCTCACTCAGCCTGGACGTGCCTTGCCCTCCCTTCTTTCTGCTGCATGCACCTCTCCCACACAAGCCACCACGGCCCCAGCACCATTTCTGAAGGCTCCTGCCAGCTCATCAGCACAGCCCTGTCTGTGCTGCAGGGCTCATCAAGCAATCCCTTTTCCCCACCTATCAGGAAAATCCCAGTCTGTGTTTGCTGCTCACCAGACCATCTCAAGGGTGGTGGATGCTTTGTTACAGGATGTAACCAAGAGCCTTCAGGCTAGGCAAGAGACAAGAAGGGATTCATGTCTTCTCTGAACTCCACCACCGCCTCCCACCCCCCCACTTTCCTCCTGCTTGGCATCCCGGGCCTGGAGAAGGAGCAGTTCTGGATTGCCTTCCCCTTCTGCATCACCTACGCCTTAGGTGTGCTGGGGAACATCATCCTGCTCATCGTCATCAAGACAGAGCCAAGCCTGCATGAGCCCATGTACCTCTTCCTGGCCATGCTGGCCTGCACTGACCTGGTCCTCTCTACATCCATGCTACCCAAAATGCTCGCCATCTTCTGGCGCGGCTCCAGGGAGATTGGCTTTGTTGCCTGCCTTGTTCAGTTGTTCTTTGTCCACAACTTTACGGCTGTGGAGTCAGGCGTGCTCATGGCCATGGCCTTGGATCGCTATTTTGCCATTTGCCATCCCCTGCGGCACTCCAGCATCCTCTCCACGCAGGTGGTGGCAGCTCTCGGGAGCCTGGTGCTGCTGCGTGGAGTCCTCATGGTGAGTCCCACATGCTTCCTGCTCCATAGGCAGGACTTCTGCCGGCATCGTGTCATCTCCCATTCCTACTGTGAACACATGGCCGTGGTCAAGCTGGTATGCGAGGACACCAGAGTCAATGCTGCCTATGGCATCGCTGTGGCTTTTGCAGTGGCAGCTTTTGACCTTACTGTGATCACCGTGTCCTACGCTATGATTGTGCGGGAGGTTCTGAAGCTGCCATCCTCAGACACACAGATCAAGGCCTTTAACACATGTGTCTCCCATGTCTGTGTCATCCTTGTGTTTTACGTCCCTGCCCTATTCACATCTCTCACCCACCGCTTTGGACACAGCATCCCTCAGCACGTCCATATACTGGTGGGCAACCTCTACATGCTGGTGCCCCCCACATTAAACCCCATCATTTATGGGCTCAGAACCAAGCAACTCAGGGACAAGATTGTTCTTCTCTTCCAGTGGAAGGGAATCTGACCTGTGTCTATGTGCCACAAATTGAACTCATGATTTATAGGGAACCCTGGTAAATTTGCTGAGTGAACACTCTGACCCTTTCTTTGGAGACATACCCTTCCTCAGTGCATGGAGTACGTGGGAAGCATTCTTGCGGAGATCACTAGATTTTCTCTTCCATTCACTGTGTAAGGAAAGACAACAGAGAGACATTCAGTCTGAATTTGCATTACACCTCGCAGAATTCAGATTCCTGAATGTTAAAATGCTTTCACTATTAATCTGAAAATATTCTCATATCCAAATATTTCCAGTCTGACTCTTACACTGAGTATCTCCAAGAGATCTTCCTGAAGCAGCCCCCAGTATGCAAGGAGCGTTCTCTTGCCTGTGTGAATGTGCTCAGATGTGAATGACAGCTGTCCTTGTAGAGGAAACGGGGAAAATTGAAGCTCGTGCTCCATATTTAGCCTTTCATTTTACGTTTGTGCAGTGGACAAATCCAAAATATTCACAGTGGAGCCAATTCATCAAGGCTCATGGAAATGTAAACCCTTTAAAAAAAATCAGACTTTCTCACCGATGAAATTATTTATAGTGACCAATCACAGGGAGGTCACTGCTCACAGGTTTCTGCTCTACTTCTGTGAGTCAAGCATCCCAATAAACCAGTAAACATGCTTTACAAAATCACTGCTCGGTATGTGAGAAAGGAAGGGGGCTGAATGTGGTGAAGGTGAGATGGGGACCCAAACTCAAGCGTTGAATCATACTCTAGCACGCACCACACCTTTGCTCTGTGTGCAACATGAGCAGCATTTCCAGGTGCAGAGGACAGCTCCGACCTGGCCTGGCACTTCTCAGGGCTCTCTGTCTCCACAGCAGCCCTGACTACGATGGCTGCCCACAGGGAGGCTCTGGTCCCTGCTCTCTCTCCGTGAGCTGGATCCCAGTGGAGAGGCAGGAATATCATCACAGCTGGTCAGCAAATTCACCCACCATTTGTTCCTTCACATCAGACAAGTCCAAGCCGTAGCCTGCAGTCTGCCGTTTGGCCTGTACAAGGTAGTATTTACGTTCATTCCCTGCCACCCAGCAATCATGATAGCAGCTCTCTCCTGCCACGTGGCTCTGGGTGCACACCCATCACTCAGCAACAACCAAAACATCAGCCCAAGACATTTCCTCCTCACTCAGTACAGCCCAGGAAAAAAGTTGGGCACCCCTTCTCTACAACGTTCTGCATCATTAGTGCCACCGAGTTGGCATTTGTCAAGAGTGCACTCTATACGAACCCTCAGCACAGCTCATACCCTCACGTTCTGGATACCTCTCTCCACGGTGGTCCCGTTGGCTGTCTGGCATATAATATCTCTGAGGGACAACTGGGGGTTCAGGCCCAGCCAGCATGGGTTCATGGAAGGTGGCTGCTCCCTGATCAACCTCTTCTCCTTCTATGATCGAGTGACCCACCTGGTAGAAGAGGGAAAGGCTGTTGGCGTAGCTGGGCTTCAGGAAAGCCTTTGACTCTGTCTCCCACAGTTTTCTCCTGGGGAAGCTGCAGTCCATGCTTTGGACAGGTACGCTCTTTACTGAGTAAAGAACTGGCTGAGGTTTGGGCCAGAGAGTGGTGGTGAATGGAGTCACATCCAGCTGGCGGCCAGTCACAGTGGTGTTCCCCAGGGGTCAGGATTGGAGCCTCTCCTGCTCAATATCTGTCTTGATGACCTGGACGAGGGCACTGAGTGCACCCACAGTAAGTTTGCAGATGACATCAAGCTGGGAGGAAGTGTTGATCTG
>NC_034409.1:192565605-192567012 GCF_002078875.1 Numida meleagris | reverse complement strand
CAGAACAACGGTATTTCCTAACATACAGCCTAATTTTTACCTGGCTCAACTTGAGGCCATTCCCTCTCGTCCTGGCACTAGTTACTAGAGAGAAGAGGCCGAACCCCAGCTCACTACAACCTCCCTTCAGGGAGTTATAGAGAGCCATGAGGTCTCCCCTGAGCCTCCTCTTCTCCAGACTGAACAATCCCTCAGCCACTCCTCAAAGGGCCTATGCTCCAGACCCCTCACCAGCTTCGTTGCCCTCCTCTGGACACGCTCCAGGGCCTCAATGTCTTTCTTGCAGTGAGGGGCCCAAAACTGGACACAGTACTCGAGGTGGGGCCTCACCAGGGCTGAGTACAGAGGGACAATGACTTCCCTGCTCCTGCTGGCAACACTAGTTCTGATCCAAGCCAGGATGCCATTGGCCTTCTTGGCCACCTGCGCACACTGCTGGCCCATGCTCACCCCAGCATCGACCAACACCCCCAGGTGCGTTTCCTCTACACATCCATCCAGCCACTCTGCCCCAAGCCTGTAGCGTTGCCAGGGGTTGTTGCGGCCAAAGTGCAGGACTCGGCACTTGGTCTTGTTGAACCTCATCCCATTGGCTTCAGCCCAGAGATCCAGCCTGTTCACATCTCTCTGTAGGGCCTTGCTGCCCCCAGGGCAGATCGACACTTCCTGCCATCTTGGTGTCATCTGCAAACTTACTGAGGGTGCTCTCAATGCCCTCATCCAGGTCATCAATAAAGATATTGAGGAGGACAGGCCTCAGCACCGACCCCTGGGGAACACCACTCGTGACCGGTCGCCAGCTGGATTTCACTCCATTCACCACCACTCTCTGGGCCCGGCCCTCCAGCCAGCTCCTTACCCAGTACAGAGTGCACCTGTCCAAGCCACGGGCTGCCAGTTTCTCCAGCAGAATACTGTGGGAGACAGTGTCAAAGGCCTTGCTGAAGTCTGGATAGACCACATCAACAGCCTTTCCCTCATCCACCAGGTGGGTCACTCAATCATAGAAGGAGATCAGGTTGGTCAAGCAGGACCTGCCCTCCACAAGCCCATGCTGGCTGGGCCTGTTCCCTCTGTTAGTCTGCAAATGCTGCATGATCTCCCACAAGACAATCTGCTCCACAACCTCCCCTGGCACCGAGGTCAGGCTGACAGGCCTCTACTTCCCCGGATTCTCCTTACAACCCTTCTTGGAGATGGGAGTCACACTGGCAAGTCTCCAGTCTTCTGGGACCTCTCCAGTTCACCAGGAATGCTGATAGATGATGGAAAGCGGCTTGGCTATCTCCTCCGCCAGCTCCCTCAGTGCTCTCGGGTGGATCTCGTCCGGCCCCATGGACTTGTGGCAGTCCAGGTGGAGTAGTAGGTCTCTGACCGTTTCCTCCTGAATTGTGGGGGGTTTATTTC
>NC_034409.1:192561193-192565525 GCF_002078875.1 Numida meleagris | reverse complement strand
CTCCTCAGAGCTGCTCTTGAGGAGTTCTTCCCCCGGTCTGTATAAATACCTGGGACTGCCCCGGCCCAAGTGCAGCACCCTGCATTTGGCCTTGTTGAACCTTATTAGGTTCTTGTGGGCCCACTTCTCCAGCCTGTCCAGGTCCCTCTGCATGGCTTCCCTTCCCTCCATGGATCAACTGCACCGCTCAGCTTGGTGTCATCTGCAAACTTGCTGAGGGTGCACTCGATTCCATCGTCTATGTCATTGATAAAGATGTTGGAGAGCACTGGTCCCAAGACAGACCCCTGAGGGACGCCACTTGTGACCGGCCTCCACCCTGACACAGAAACATTGATCACAACCCTTTGGCTGCGACCAGCCAACCAGTTCTTAACCCACCAAACAGTCCATCCTTCAAATCCATACCTCTCCAATTTGGAGAGAAGGATGCGGTGAGGGACCATGTCAAAGGCTTAGCCGAAGTCCAGGAAGTTGACATCTGTCACCCTTCTCCCATCCACCGATGCCGTCACTCCATCCTAGAAGGCCACCAGATTGGTCAGGCAAGATCTGCCCTTGGTGAAGCCATGCTGGCTGTCTCAAATCACCTCTTTGTCTCGGATGTGCCTTAACATGGTAACCAGGAGGATCTGCTCCATGATCTTCCCAGGCACAGAGCTGAGGCTCACCGGCCTGTAGTTCCCCAGGTCTCCCTGTCTCCCTTTCTTAAAAATGGGAGTCACGTTTCCCATTCTCCAGTCACCAGGGACTTGATTGCACAGCCATGATTTTTCAAATATGATGGAGAGTGGCTCAGCAACCACATCAGCCATTTCTCTCAGAACCCTAGGATGGATATCATCCGGCCTCATGGACTTATAGACATACAGTTGCACAAGGAGGTCTCGGAACTGTTCCACTGTTACAGTGGGAACTAGTTACACAGGTGAAGAGGCCGATCCCCAACTCACCACAACCTCCCTTCAAGAAGTTATAGAGAGCGATAAGGTCTCCCCCGAGCCTCCTCATCTCCAGACTGAACAACCTCAGCTCCCTCAGCTGCTCCTCATAAGCCCTGTGCTCCACATCCCTCACCAGCTTCGTGGCAACCTATGCCTATGGCATCTCTGCGGCTTTTGCAGAGATGTTTTTTACTTTTTTTTACTGTGATCACTGTGTCCTATACTATTATCCTGGGGGAGGTTCTGAAGCTGCAATCCTCAGACACACAGCTCAAGGCCTTTAACACATGTGTATCCCATGTCTGTGTCATCCTTGCGTTTTACGTCCCGGCCCTACTCACATTCCTCACCCACCGCTTTGGACACAGCATCCCTTAGCACGTCCATATACTGGTGGGCAACCTCTACCTGCTGGTGCCCCCCACATTAAACCCCATCATTTATGGGCTCAGAACCAAGCAACTTTCCCTGACAAAAAGGGACCTTGGTGTGCTGATGGACATTGGCTGAATGTGAGCCAGCAGTGTGCCCAGGTGGCCAAGAAGGCCAATGGCATCCTGGCTTGGATCAGGAATGGGGTGGTGAGCAGGACTAGGGAAGTCATCCTGCCCCTGGACTCGGCATTGGTGAGGTCCCACCTCGAGTACTGGGTCCAGTTTTGGGCACCTCAGTACAGAAAGGACATGGAGGTGCTGGAGCAGGTCCAAAGAAGGGCAACAAGGCTGGGGAAGGGCTTGGAGAATATGGCCTATGAGGAGAGACTGAAGGAACTGGGGCTGTTTAGTGTGGGGAAGAGGAGGCTGAGGGGAGACCTCATTGCTCTCTTCAAATACCTGAAAGGAGATTGCAGTGAGAGCGGGGCTGGGCTCTTCTCACTGGTGACAGTTGACAGGGCAAGGGGAAATGGCATCAAGCTGCACCAGGGGAGGTTTAGGTTGGAGATCAGGAAAAACTTCTTGACAGAAAGGGTTGTTAAGCACTGGAACAGGCTTCCCAGGGAGGTGGTTGAGTCACCATCCCTGAAAGTGTTTAAAAAACCGTTTGGATGTGGTGCACAGGGACATGATTTATGGTGGGTTGTTAGATTTAGAGTGGTATGGCTAGGTTGCGGTTGGACTTGATAATCTTGAAGGTCCTTTCCTACCTGAGCAATGCTATGATTCTGTGAGTCTAACTCAGGGACAAGATAGAACAGAATCACAGAATCATAGAATCATAGAATCATAGAATTAGCAAGGTTGGAAAAGACCTACAAGAGTCTGCAGCTCTCCCCGAGTTTCCTGTCCCCTCTTCCACGTGAGGTAGATTCTCTTTTTCTCCTGGAGCCTCCGGAAAACTCTGGTTCATCCAGGCCGGTCTCCTTCTCCACCGGCTCAACTTGTGGCGCAGGGGGACAGCCTGCTCCTGCACCTTCAGGACTTCCTTCTTGAGGAGCGACCAGCCTTCCTGGACTCCTAAAGAGGCAAATCCTCTGAGACTGAATCCCAGGCAACCCTCCCTACCTGTCTCCTGAACAATTCAAAGTCCGCCCTCCGGATGTCCAAGGTAGCAGTTGTGCTGTCCCCTCTCTTGCCTCCACCAAGAATCAAGATCTTAAATTAGGATCATTCCCTGCCACCAAGCCATCATGACAGCAGCTCTCTCCTGCCAAGTGGCTCTGGGTGTACACCCATCCCTCAGCAACAACCAAAACATCAGCCCAAGACAATTCCTCTTCACTTAATACAGCCCAGGCTAAAAGTTGGATACCCCCGCTCTATTTGAGGTAAGTACTCGATACACATGCAAAAGGCAGAGAAAAAGGGAAGCGGTGGGATAAGGAGAGAGATGTAAGGGAGGGAAGGGTGGGAGGACGCGTTGCACACTGGTGGGGAGAGGAAAGGAAGTCACAGGAGCCCAGATATGGCACCCAGGGGGCATGACTCGGATGATCTTTACGAGTCTCTCCCAGCCCAAACCAGTCAACGATCCGATATTGCGTGGACACCACAAGAACAGCACTGGCAGGTACAGTGTGACCCAACATTGAGCAAGTTACTCTGCAAACTCTGGGAGATGCTCTAAGAAAACAGATATAACACTGACCAAAGTGTACCACAGACTGTCAGATCATCAGCACTGAGGTGATTAAAAGTTGACTTCTTTGGTGCTTTTTTTCTCTTCCTAATTACTCGTTAATTGGCAGGGGAAATTCAGAACTCTCTGCACAGATTTACCTGGCAGCTACATAAATATCTCCTGGTCCCCACAGTGCCCAGTGCCTGCATGGAAACCTGCAGAAGGCGGGTGAGTATTTGGGGTTTGGGCAGAACTTTGCGGGGCTTTAGGCTCTCACTCAGCCTGGACGTGCCTTGCCCTCCCTTCTTTCTGCTGCATGCACCTCTCCCACACAAGCCACCACGGCCCCAGCACCATTTCTGAAGGCTCCTTCCAGCTCACCAGCACTGCCCTGTCGGTGCTGCAGGGCTCATCAAGCAATCCCTTTTCCCCACCTATCAGGAAAATCCCATCAGCTGAGCTGTGTTCAGAGGCTGAGGGAGCTGCAGTCTTTGCAGGAGAGGAATGGGCACTGCCAGAGCACTGTGTTTGGGGGGGTTCTCCAAATCCTGTGGCACTGGCTCAGGGCTCTGCTCAGAACTGGGAGGTTTCTCAGCCATGGCAAACACCCCGTGCCTCTGCTTACAGGAGCAGGCAGCGTGCTTCAGAACAAAGCTTCTGCTGAGCTGGAGGGTTGCCGGGAATGACTTTGCATCCCCTCTGTGCCCTTTTCCAGGTTACTATGGACTGGTTTGCATCTGGTCTGCTGGCCTGAACATGCCTTGGAGCTGGGGGCGTGTCAGGAGAACGCTCTTCCAGCTCACTTGAGTCCCTTAGCAATCCCGTTTGCATGCTCCAAGAGCACTCGATAAAGTGAGACAGACAGGGACCCTCGTATGTGGGAACTGACAGGACACTGGTGGGAAAAGTGCTCTCCTGAACCGGTGCAAGCAGCTGTCCCAGGGCTGGCTCCCTTGCACTTCTCAAACCACCTCTCACCGCAGTCTGTGTTTGCTGCTCACCAGACCATCTTGAGGGTGGTGGATGCTTTGTTTCAGGATGTAACCAAGAGCCTTCAGGCTAGGCAAGAGACAAGAAGGGATTCATGTCTTCTCTGAACTCCACCACCGCCTCCCACCCCCCGACTTTCCTCCTGCTTGGCATCCCGGGCCTGGAGAAGGAGCAGTTCTGGATTGCCTTCCCCTTCTGCATCACGTACGCCTTAGGTGTGCTGGGGAACATCATCCTGCTCATCGTCATCAAGACAGAGCCAAGCCTGCATGAGCCCATGTACCTCTTCCTGGCCATGCTGGCCTGCACTGACCTGGTCCTCTCTACATCCATGCTACCC
>NC_034409.1:192553875-192555503 GCF_002078875.1 Numida meleagris | reverse complement strand
GCAACGTGAGCAGCATTTCCAGGTGCAGAGGACAGCTCCGACCTGGCCTGGCACTTCTCAGAGCTCTCTGTCTCCACAGCAGCCCTGACTACGATGGCTGCCCACGGGGAGGCTCTGGTTCCTGCTCTCTCTCCCTGAGCTGGATCCCAGTGGAGAGGCAGGAATATCGTCTCAGCTGGTCAGCATATTCACCCACCATTTGTTCCTTCACATCAGTCTCATGGTTTTATGATTTTCGGTTATTGCTATTCCACATCGTAACATCATGTAGTGTATGTACCTGGTTCTTGGAAGAGAAGGACTACTACATTCCTCGGGGGACTTTTCTCCTCTGTTACCGTTTTCTGGTCAGAGGGAAAGAAAAAGACTCGCAGATCACAAGACCTTTTTTTTTTTTCTTTCCACCCGGCTCTCATCCCGGCAGCATCTCAGTCCCCAGCTGCCTTATCGTCGGTATTAGAGTAAGGCCTACTTTAATTTTGGACATTCCCTCTCTTTGTATTGGATTTATTAGCTTAAATTGTAATCATACTGTATTATAGGGTGTTATTTTGCATTCCAATATCTTTTTTAGAAAATTAGTTTGTTTCCCCTCAGATTGTTGCCGCTGTTTTGTTCTAAGGCCCATCTCCCTCCCCTTTTTCTCTTTTCCCTTTCACAGGGCGTGGGTCCGTGGGTCACAGAACTGGGCCAAACACCCGTAAACCGTTGACAATCAGGCAAGTCCAAGCCGTAGCGTGCAGACTACAGTTTGGCATGTACAAGGTCATAATTAGAATCATAGAATCATAGAATCACCAAGGTTAGAAATGACCTACAATGTCATCCAGTCCAACCTTCCTCCTATCACCTATAGTTCTCGTTAAACCACGTCCCTCAACACAACCTCTAAACATTCCTTGAACACCTCCAGGTTTGGTGACACCACCACCTCCCTGGACAGCCCATTCCAGCGCCTGACCACTCTTTCAGAAAAGCATTTTTTCCTAATGTCCAGCCTGAATCTCCCCTGGTGCAACTTGAGCCCATTCCCTCTAGTCCTGTCACTAGTTCATAGAATTCATAGATTCATAGAACGGCCTGGGTTGAAAAGGACCCCAAAGATCATCCAGTTTCAACCCCCCCTGCTGAGTGCAGGGTCTCCAACCACCAGCTCAGGCTGCCCAGAGCCACGTCCAGCCTGGCCTTGAATGCCTCCAGGGACGGGGCATCCACAACCTCCTTGGGCAACCTGTTCCAGTGCCTCACCACCTTCGGAGTGAAAAACTTCCTCCTAATATCTAACCTAAATCTTCCGTCTCAGTTTAAAACCATTCCCCCTTGTCCTATCAATATCCAGCCATGCAAACGATTGTTCATCTCCTGTTTATATGCTCCCTTCAAGTATAGCAAGGCCACAAAGAGGTCTCCCCGGAGCCTTCTCTTTTCCAAGCTAAACAAGCCCACTTCCCTCAACCTTTCTTCATAGGAGAGGTGCTCCAGCCTCTGCTCATCTTGGTAGCCTCCTCTGAACTCCTTCCAAGAGCTCTGTGTCTTTCTTGTACTGGGGGCCCCAGGCCTGGACGCAGTACTGCAGATGGCGCCTCACAAGAGCCCAGTAGTGGGGGACAATCCCCTCCCTCTCCCTG
>NC_034409.1:192501827-192549790 GCF_002078875.1 Numida meleagris | reverse complement strand
TCATCAAGACAGAGCCAAGCCTGCATGAGCCCATGTACCTCTTCCTGGCCATGCTGGCCTGCACTGACCTGGTCCTCTCTACATCCATGCTACCCAAAATGCTCACCATCTTCTGGCGGGGCTCCAAGGAGATTGGCTTTGTTGCCTGCCTTGTTCAGTTGTTCTTTGTCCACTGCTTCGCAATTCTGGAGTCAGGCGTGCTCATGGCCATGGCCTTGGATCGCTATTTTGCCATTTGCCATCCCCTGCGGCACTCCAGCATCCTCTCCACGCAGGTGGTGGCAGCTCTCGGGAGCCTGGTGCTGCTGCGTGGAGTCCTCATGGTGAGTCCCGCATGCTTCCTGCTCCATAGGCAGGCCTTCTGCCAGCATCGTGTCATCTCCCATTCCTTCTGTGAACACATGGCCGTGGTCAAGCTGGTATGTGAGGACACCAGAGTCAATGCTGCTTATGGACTCTTCGTGGGATTTGCAGTGGCAACTTTTGACATTGCTGTGATCACCGTGTCCTACACTATGATTGTGCGGGAGATTCTGAAGCTGCCATCCTCAGACACACAGCTCAAGGCCTTTAACACATGTGTCTCCCATGTCTGTGTCATCCTTGTGTTTTACGTCCCTGCCCTATTCACAACTCTCACCCACCGCTTTGGACACAGCATCCCTCAGCACGTCCATATACTGGTGGGCAACCTCTACCTGCTGGTGCCCCCCACATTAAACCCCATCATTTATGGGCTCAGAACCAAGCAACTCAGGGACAAGATTGTTCTTCTCTTCCAGCGGAAGGGAATCTGACTTGTGTCTATGTGCCACAAATTGAGCTCATGATTTACAGGGAACCCTGGTAAATCTTCTGATTTAATGCTGTGACTCTTTGATCAGGGAGAAACTCCTCCTTAATGCATGGAGCACATGGAGAGCATTCTTGCAGAAATCACTAGATTCTCTTTTTTTGCATTACTTTTCCTGAGTATCTCAGGAAGAACTTCAGCAATAAGTCTCTCGTGCAGGGTGTTCTCTGGACTATGTGAGTGTAAATCACTTAAAAATGTCGGAATTTCTTGCTGATGTCATAAAACATGCTTTACCAGATCACTGCTCGGTACGTGAGAAAGGAAGGGGGCTGAATGCGGTGAAGGTGAGATGGGGAACCAAACTCAAGTGTTGAATCATACTCTAACACGTTCCGCACCTTTGCTCTGTGTGCAACGTGAGCAGCATTTCCAGGTGCAGAGGACAGCTCCGACCTGGCCTGGCACTTCTCAGAGCTCTCTGTCTCCACAGCAGCCCTGACAACAGGGGCTGCCCACGGGGAGGCTCTGGTCCCTGCTCTCTCTCCCTGAGCTGGATCCCAGTGGAGAGGCAGGAGATGGGCCCCAGGAGGGAAAATACAATTATTCTGAGGAATGGAAATGGAAGGAAAAGCAGACAAGAGGAGAAAAAAAAGATTATCAGACCCATTTATGTAGAATATTTAAATTTCAGCTCCCTTCATTCTTTTCTTCATACGGAACAAAAGCAGTGCTTCACAGACCTCAGGCATGAGGCAGGGAAAGACAGGAGCAGAGACACTACTGCTGTTCCCCTAAGAGCCATTCCGAGAGCACTCCTGCCCTAAAGCAGAGCTGCACTGTTCCTCATGGGCTGATGCTCACCCACAACCAATTCTGGTGAGGCAGGATCCTCATTTTTCTGCATGGCACACAAAATCCAAGGCTATTTTCATTGTCACTGAGCACATGGGAGCTGTCCTCTTCTCAGACTAATGTCCACCATCCTGTATCCTCCAGCAGGAGTGGGAGAGGTCTTGAAAGGACACCAGGGGACCTTTGTTGATCAGATATATGTCAAGGGGCTGCCTGACTCATACGCTCCAGGCAACCTGTGAGTTACGTGCATACATGCCGTCACCATTGGATAGTATCAGGTAGAACCAAGCATCTAGGGTCCTACTCTCAGATTCTCTTCTGTTAATAAATAGAGCTGACTGTCAAATCTGGATCACTGCGCAGCAGGGGTGGGGTGGTCACTGGGGAGAGAAGGGGACATGAATCTATCCAGTCAGTGCTGCCCCTTCTTGTGAGTTGGCTGGACAAAGTGGTGGGAATGCCATGGAGGTCTGTGCCAAAACCAGGGACTAAGCACAATTTCACAGAGTGATATGGCTTTGGGTGATGCTTTGAAACCCAAAATAAAAAACGGTCTCATGACTGAAAAATGCCAAACCTGGATAGATGGGTGGGCAGCCCAGTGCTTTCAGGAGGCCAGTCTCCTGAGGACAGTGCCTGAGGTCACCACTGCCCTGACAGGGATTTCCTCCCAGCATCACTCTCTCCTCTCATTAGGATCACATCTCACTGCTCCCACAGAGAGGATCCCTGCAAATGTTCCTTCTGCCTCCTGAACAATACATTCAAACCCTACTTGACTGCACACCGTGTTTCTAGTCCTTCTTAGCTCCTGGTGGCAACCCAAGGCAATTCCACGGTAGCCTCTGACTTGTCGATGAGCTTTATTTCCACCATTATTAATCATACATAGAATCACAGAAGCGTTAAGGTTGGAAAAGATCTCTAAGATTGTCTAATCCAACCATGAACCTACCACCAATATTTCCCATATGTCCGAATTACTACATCCACTCTTTCCTTGAACACCTCCAGGGAAGGAGACTCAGCCACCTCCCTGAGCAGCCTGTCCTAGTGACTTTCCAAAAAGAAATTTCTCCTAATATCTAACCCGGCCCTCACTTGTTTTTTCT
Organism: Numida meleagris; assembly: GCF_002078875.1. Lineage (NCBI taxonomy): Eukaryota > Metazoa > Chordata > Aves > Galliformes > Numididae > Numida > Numida meleagris. The sequence goes on along the minus strand of NC_034409.1, from coordinate 192,547,027 downwards.
CAAGGCCATTCCCTCTCATTCTTTCTCTGTTACCTGGGAGCAGAGGCTGACCCTCACCTCTCCACAACCTCATTTTAGGGAGTTGGAGAGAGCCATAATGTCTCCCCTGAGCCTCCTCATCCCAGTTCTCTCAGCTGCTCCCTATAAGACTCGAGTTCCAGACCTTTCACAGCTTCATTGCCCTTCTCTGGACATGCTCCAGGGCCTCAGTATCTTTCTTGTACTAGGGTGACATGATTACATCATTTCCTTTGAATTTATGGATCAAAAAAGCAGAAGCAGACGTGCCTAGTGAGTAATAGAATCATTGAATCATAGAATGGTTTGGGTTGGAAGGGACCCTTAAGATCATCTAGTTCCACCCCCCTGCTATCAGCAGGGACACCTCCCTCTAGACCAGGTTGCTCACAGCCCCATCCAGGCTGGTCTTGAATGCTCCCAGGGAGGGGACATCCACAACCTCACTGGGCAACCTGTTCCAGTGTCTCACCACCCTCATAGAAAAGAATTTCTTCCTGATATTTAGCCTAAATCTACCCTCTTCCAGTTTAAAACCATTTCCTCTCGTCCTGTCACTACCTGTACTTTTAAAAAGTCCCTCCCCAGCTTTCCTGTAGGCCCCTTCAGGTACTGGAAGGCCGCTATAAGGTCTCCTCGCAGCCTTCTTTTCTTCAGGCTGCAGAGCCCCAGATCTCTCAGCCTGTCCTCGTAGGGGAGATGCTCCAGCCCTCTGATCATCTTCATGGCCCTCCTCTGGACCTGCTCCTACAACTCCATAGGAATGCTCCATGCTCCAACAAGTCCTAAGGGAATCGGCTGTTTGCTGGCTGTGATAGAACAAGGGGAAATGGCTGAAAGCTCAAAGAGAGTAGATTTAGGTTAGGTATAAGGAAAAAGCCTTTTACAATGAGGACAGTGAGGCACTGGAGCAGGTTGCCCAGAGCTGTGGTGGATGTCCCGTCCCTGGAGACTTTCAAGGTGAGGCTGGACCAGGCCCTGGGCAACCTGATGGAGCTGTGGTGTCCCTGTGCACTGCAGGGGAGTTGGACTAGATGGCCTCCAGAGGTGCCTTCCAACTCTAAGGATCCTATGATTCTAAGTGTTTTGCTGATGGGTTTGCTGATGTGACCCAAACAGCACAAAGCCCACTTCCTCAGGCTGATCCCTCTTCCTGGGTTAGCAGTATTGAGCACTGAGTTTGGTAAGATCCCACGAGGCTTCCTCATTCCTTGTGATTGTCATGGAGAAATATCAGCAGCAAAGCTGTCGGGTGTGTTACCTTCCCCTCCTGACACACAGCAAGCTTTTGTCTGTCAGCAGTGCCAAAACTCCTTGCCTTGAGATTCACTTCTATGGGACTATCAACCAAATAATAACATCCGAATTCCACGAGTTGCAGCTGTGGTACGCTCAAAAAGTTGTTACAGCAAAAGGAAAGACAAATACCGTGTGGAGCCAGAAATTTATTGCTATTGCAATGAACATTTGAACAATCTTATAAAAATACAGAAGACAGTTACTATCAATACAGTGCCCAGCCTCATGTCATTTGTAAGCTTTGAGAGCTCAGGTGTGTTGATTCGCAGTATTCCTCCAGCTGGACCCACCCTCAGAGAAGTCCAGCTGCTGTAGGAGGATTTCCCCTTGCAGCTGACTCTGTAAAAGTTTTACCCATATGTGCTTACTCGTACGCTTATTCACAATATTCTTTCTCAAAACCTCTGTCATCCCATCAGGAGTGGAAATCATGCACACTGATCAGTAGGTCTCAGGGAGAACCCTGTGGACACCCCATTGCAGGTGGAGTAAAATTGATAATCACACGTCCTCCAGCACTGTGACTATTTGAAACAGAGTGATGCTCCTGTCCAGCAGCTCTGCAACTTCGCATCCAACTTCGTTCCAGACTCAGATGAGCAACACCTGGTACTGGGAGTTACTGATACTTAAGTGACATTTTTTGGTGGAATCTCTCCTCCATACCAATTTCGAACTGATCAAGATCTTCTGAGCTATCTGCTGCAAAGTACAGCTCTCATCCTCTGTCACCAAGCTCTCCACCCATTTCCAAGCTGGACTCCTGCTTCTGATGCTTTTAAAGAGCATTCATCTGTCTGAGCATCCTTTGTAACACGCTCTTCCCATTAACTTACAGATCTCATAACCTCCTGGTTCTGTTTGGGCTGGCACTTTTTCTGAGCACTTCATGTGGGCAAGAGTTCCACCTAATCAGGAGACCTGAGAGCGATCTGCAGTGTCTACAGCGGCTGTAAGAAAGAAGGGGGCAGATTTTAACAGGGCCGGTGTGATAGGACAAAGGGAAATGATGTCAGAGTAAAGCAGGGGAGATTTAGTTTGGATATAAGGAAAACGTTGTTCACAATAAGGGCGGTGAGGCACTGGCACAGGCTGCCTAGAGAGGTGGTGGGTGCCCTGTCCCTGGAGACACCCGAGGTCAGGGGATGGAGCTCTGAGCACTGATGGAGCCATGAGTGCCCCTGTTCATTGCAGGAGTGGGACCAGTCTTTAAGGGTCCCTTCCAATTCAAACCATTCTATGATTCTAGCTGTTCTGGGCATGGCCAGGCCAGGTTGCTCTCTGACACAGGAGCCCCAGGAGGCCTTTGCGAATGGCCTTGCTTTTCATGCTGTAGAGGATTGGGTTCAATATAGGTGGGACAAAGAGGTAGACATTGGCCATGACAACATGGCTAATAGGTGGAGCATTCCTCCCGTACCGGTGTATAATGGACAGGCCAGCCAAAGGGATGTAGAAGATCAGGACAGCACAGAAGTGAGAGACACAAGTGTTCAGGGCTTTGGCCTGCTCCTCTCTGGAGGTGATGCCTAGCACAGTCCTAATGATCACGACGTAGGACAATGCGATGAGCACAGAGTCCAGGAGCACGACCAGCACCAAGGTTAAGCCATACAGGCTGTTCAGGGTGGCATCTGTGCACGCCAGCCGTATGATATCCTGGTGCAGACAGTAGGGGTGAGAAAGCACATGTGACCTGCAGAAAGGCAGCCACGTCAGGAGGCAGATTAATGGGAGAAGCGACAGTGTGCATCGGCAGATGATCCCCAGTCCAATCTGTGCAACCCTGGCACCGGTGAGGATGGAGGAGTACCTCAGTGGGCAGCAGATGGCCACGTAGCGATCAAAGGCCATGGCCAGAAGCACCGAAGACTCCATGAAGGAAAAGACGTGGATGCAGAACATCTGGATGAGGCAGGCGGGGAAGCTGATTTCCATGGCACCCAACCAGAAGACGCGCAACACGGTGGGCAGGGTGGACAGAGTCAGGCCCAGGTCTGTGGTGGCCAGCATCAAAAGCAAATAGTACATGGGCTGGTGGAGCTGGCGATGCACTCTCACAACCAGCAGGATGGTGCCATTTCCCAGCACTGCAACCAGATAGATGAGACAGAAAGGGAGGAACAGCCAGTGGTGGAATCGAGCCATCCCGGGAAGGCCTGCCAGCAGGAAAGGCAGAGCTTGGCTGCTGTTCCTGGGGTACATGCTCAGCCCGGGCTGAGGCCGGCCTTGGGTAAAGACCCCACTCTCATGAACAGTTCAAAGGTAATGCAGGATGAGATTTTGAGGGCAATGAAAACCAACCAGTGTCTGGACACAGTCTAGGGCTCATTGTGAAGGTCTCGTTTCTGCTCCCCTCGAAGGTGTACCAGAGCAGGAACTAGCACAGCGCAGTGCCAGCTCAGCCCTTGGTCCTGCTTCATTTCCACAGGCTCCTCACCTGTACAATAGAAAATAATGTTATCTCTTGCAGCAAGGCTACATCCCTCCCAGGGCACTGCTGCAGCCCCTTCTCCTGGTCCCCATGGATGACATTGCTCTCCTGCCCTGACACGCAGGCCATGATCCCCACCTCCATTAGGTTCCCCCTCAGGCTCTCCACATGGCGTTCTCCCTCCTAGGCCGTGTCCCCAGCCCTCTGCCTGGCCTTGCTTAGAGGCACACATCCCCAGCCAGCTCTCAGCTTCTGTGCTGGACTTTCAGATTTCTGCCTTTCATCTGGTGCAGGATGCCCTGTCTGCAGCAACCACTGCCCTCCACCTAGCTGCTGAGCTTTCACCATGGCCAGGCTCTTGGCAGATGCGGTCTTCCTTGTCCTCCTGTCCTCCAGCTGCACCCTTTGCTATCCTCATCCTACCCATAAGCTGAAGGAAAAGAAGAAAAGGCTGCTCTTCTCTCTGTGTTGTGCCCACACAGCACCAGGCACAACGAGGCTAGACTCCTGTATTCACATGCCCAAGGCCACGGGGGGGGCTGTGAGCACTGGGCTGTGGGAGGTGTCCATGCCCATGGAGGGGTTGGGCTGGGTGGGCTTTAAGGACCCTTCTCACTCAAACCAGCCTGGAATTCATTCCATAATTCCTTCATGAGGGTCCTCGCAAGCTACAGAAACAGAAGGAATTACTGAAAGTTGTCTGTCCTGACCCGCAATGGGACATGGTCACTCCTGTAAGTCTAACTTCATTAATGCGACATGAAATTTAGAACGTTATTACTTCCCTTCACTTCAGAGATGATTTACTATTCCAGTTTTTGTTGTTGTTCTTGGTGACAGCTCATCAAGCTGTTCAAAGCAGTGGGCATTTTGATCAGTAGGTGCAATAATAATATGTGCAGCAGCTCATTCTTAGCAGCAATGTTTTTTACAGCAAAAACTTACAGGTGAGATCGAGCAATGCATACTCAAACCCAGCTCTCATTTCCTCTGCAGAACTGTCAGCCCAGAGCTCCCATGCCACAGCCCACAGATGCCTCAGGGAAATGCAGTGCTTTGTGAAGCATAACCATAAAAGCTTAAAAAGGTTAAACTTTGAATACAGCATATGCATGCTTTGGGGTGGCAGGTAAAACAAAAGGGTGTAAAACACTGCTCTAGCCTATGCACATAGCTTGCTTGGCTTGTTTGCTGCTCTCACCAGGGGCTGCAGTGGCTGATGAGGAAGGAGCCAAAATTTCCCAGCCCTCAGCACTCAAGGAACTCACACTCCATCTGCCTATGCAAACAAGGAACACGATATTGTTTAATCGGAGGGCATGTGGCTAAATTCATTAACGTTGCATGAAAAATAGCATTAGTCCATTTCCATCTGCCCCACGTCTCAGACAAGGCTCCCGACATCTGTGCCTCCACACTTTACTTTGCCAGCTAAATAATTAGCTAAATTAGCAGCCAGATTTCCAGGATGCTATAATTATCTGTGACATGAAAATATAGATTTAGGTGCTCGAATCTGCATGTTCAGACTTGAACACCTTCCTAACTTTCATCGTCTATCTGGAAACGTGCTTCAGGCTACCAGCAAAAATGGAAAGGTTGTGTTGTTCTTTCTGTGCGTCATCAGCTGCTGTGTCCTGAGTGAATATTCATAAAATGGGGGGGGGGGGGGGGGGGGGAAATAATGGCTTTCCTCTCCCGATAGCACCGCAGCACAGAGGGAGCCCTGCACCCAGACCCTGGGTGTCCCGTCCTGCGCCCTGTGCTCCCCTGAGCTGCTCATGGTGATCCTGAGGCAGGAATATCCCCCATCTGCTCCTCCCACCCTCCTTCAATTTTTGCCCTCGGTTAAGACAAGATCCAGGTATCTGCATTCTGAGGGATGGGCTTGCACTGCGCAGCTCCGTGCTGTGCCGGGGGGAGGTGTGGGTGCTCTGGCTCCGGGGGATGCCTAGCCCTATGCCCAGAAGGACGAGCACAGAGACTGTCGACAGAGCAAAATGCTTGCTCAGCCGTGTCTCACAGCATCATCTGCCAGGCTCACGGTATGCAAGAACCAGAAGGGCTGCTTCACCTACTGTGCTGTCCCATCTCCAAGTGTGCTCAGCACCTGCTGCTTCAGATGCAGGAGCAGACACCATCCCACCAGCAGATGGGGCATAATCGGTGTTTTGTGAAAGATCTCATGAAGAAAGCACAGTTCTGAGTCTGACTTTAGAGTCTTAAGTCCTGTCTGAAACATGCAATTATAGCACTGGGTATTGCTCTCTGTAGAAATGTCCTCACTCTCTTCTAGTGGATATCAGCACTTGCATCCCTGCAGTGTCCCTGTGGCACAGCAAGAGGCACCGGGGTAGCGGATAGCAGACAGATGAGACAGGGTAGTGGGGAAGAGGTGATGGAAATCTATGTGGATGGACAGATGGATGGATGATGGACAGATGGATGGATGAACGGAGGGATAGATGAATGGAGGAGCAGATGGATGGATGGATGAATGGAGGGGCAGCTGAATGGAGGGGCAGATGGATGGATGGAAGGATGGATAGAGGGATGGATGAATGAATGGACAGACAGGCAAACAGGCAGTCAAGGGGTGTGATGGCAGTAGATGCCTGATGGCTAGGTGATGGCTTCTCAGGGGGACTGATAAATTGGGAAGCGTGTAAGAGCTGCAGGAAAGCGCAGGGATAGATATGCAAAGCTGACTGTGAAGCAAAACAATCTCTCATTACAAAATCTGAATGGAAAATGACACTTGCAAAATTAAATCATCAGTGATAAAGAGAGACTGACATGGAAACACATGGCTGCCTCAGACCCTCTTACCTCCGCTTGGCTGAAGTCCTTCAGTGCATGAGGCGGAGGGGGAGGGAATCACACTGCTGCTGAGTGTTTCACATGCAGGAGAAGCTGTCTGCTTTTATAACACCCACGTGAAATCCCAGCAGCAGTGAGAGTCACCTGGGACTCTGGAAACATTGCTTAGATTTGTCACTGAATTTAGGATAAAATATAGTGCATCTTTAGGTTTTTGTGTCCCTAGAAATCACACACATCCCTGCCAAGCCTTTTAGGGCAGAAGCGGTGTCTCATTCTTCTCTCTCCCAGTGTTTGAGAAGATATAAGCTCTCTAGTGGCTGAGCCTACATTTCGGCTGTGCAAAAGCACTTTCACGTGGTGACATACGCATTGTTTTTTGAACATCAGTAGGGGAATCCCAAAACAACCTTTTAAAGATACATACATTTTATTTTCTCCATGTTATGGACAGGGTAACCAAAGCAAAGAGGCAAAACAGAAGAAGTTAAGGTCAGGGCCAGTATTTATGGAGTACTTTGCTGGGACATAGTCCTAAGATGCCAATGGAAAATGATCCAGCAGTGTTTTCAGTTCAGAGCACGCCTGGCAATGCTTGTGTTTCACATTCATGCAACTCAGCTAAGTTAATTATCCAGGACTCAGGCTGAAACACAAAGAAAGAGCCAAGAACAGCAATCCTGCCCTCCTTTCTCACCGGAAGGGTTTCTTTCTCTCTAATGTTGCCAAACACTGAAAACTTCATGTGCATAAAATAAAGGATATTAATAAAATAGACAGAAACATCCCAAAGAAAACTGTCAGGGTGAGCAGCTCCTCCACCCAGAAGGTGCTGCATAGCCCTGCAGCGAAGCTGGGCAGCACCCAGGAGGTTCTTGTCCCATATGCCTCAAGTTGCAGGAGGAATACACTGCATTGTGAGATGGTGCCACACTTTCTGTATGGACAAAGGTGGTGCTGATCCAGACCATGTCAACCACTCCAGTTTGATGGCGTGGATACATCAAAATCGCATTAACGTCCTCAGCTGTTGTTTTCTGTGCAGTGAATACATGGGTCCCTATGCAGGAGTTCCTCTTTTCAGTGGGGTGTCTGCACAGCAGCCATGATGTGCACTGGACAAAGAAAGGTCAAATGTGATAACAGACTGCCAAATGGAAGGAAAAATAATTTGGTTTGTGAGTTTGCTCCATGTCCTTCTGTCCAAAAGAGCCCCTGGGATATGGAAAAGGAACTCCTACCTCATCATCTCAGTGCAGATATCCTTCCACTTCTGCTCTGGGATGGAAAATAAGCATGTCTCTGGTTCTCCCAGTAAAGCAAAATTGGGCACTAAACAGAGGTGGGAGGAGCAGAGGGGGAAACACGAGGCAGAGGCACCAAGAGCACTCACACTGGGGTTTCAGACCTTCATTCCTTCATTCCTCCAAAGTCACCATAAGGGAATGGATCAAAAATCTCTTCATATGCAAATCACGTTACTCCAGCTCTTTGCAGCAGTGCTGCAGTTGCAAGGACATCAGATTGTGATAGCAATGCAGAAAAGAAGTGGTGGTCCTGCTCCCAGCCAGTCCTGGCACAGGCTGGCTCGTGGAAAGCAGCCAGCAGGGCTGAGCACCCGCTTGAGGGGCTTGGACGGTGACAGCCCTGTCCTATGAGCTGGGCAGTCTGAAAACTATCGCCTGTGATTGAGGGACAGCTGTTTCCTGCCCTAAGAGCTCTGTACCAGAACGCGCAGCGCAGAACGACCAGAAACAGTTCCTGCAGCAGCACGGAGTCATCAGGAGCCTGGGTATTTCCCGGCCGCTTCTTAGAGAAAAAAAAACCCACGTCTCAAAAACAGCAAAGTGTCTTTTGCAAAATTCAAACGAGTACTCCACCGTTCATTCTCATTTCACATCGTGTGGGAAAGCACAAGAAACACATGGCAGATACGGCTGGGTTGTGTTGTGGTTCCTTCCCGATGCCTCCCGCAGCACTCTGTTGTGTTGGCAGTTCCTGGCAGGGAATCCACTCCCTCTGAAGCCATCCTATGCAGGACCCCGGCAGGGCCAGCAGAGTCGCTCCAGGAATATTTTTGGCTCGTGCCAAAAGAGGAGCAAGCTGCTTTATTCTGCTCCTCTTACAGCAGTGAGCCTGGGGATCCGAGCAGACAGGAATAATCCTATCTGGCCGTGCTCTGGTCAGCCTGCTCCTCGGACCAGCATTACATTCCCAGTAAGGATTTCTTGCACGGCTCTGGGGTTTGATGAACTCAGTGTGTCTTTAAGCACCAGCTGTCAGTGGCTGATTTCCAGCAGACAGGCAATGTGCCGCGGCTGTTAACGAGAGGATCCCTGTGGAGCACACACAGATGTTTCCCCCATAAGCACCAAAATTCCACCGCAGCATTTTTCATGGCACCAACTCTATCCGCCGTCGTAGAACCACAGAATTAGCAAGGTTGGGAGTGCTCATCCTAGCCCCGATGTTTGACTGCTTCTCTTCCTTAACACCCACTAAATCTGTGCGTGCTGCCTATTATGAGACGAGCAGGAATCTTCACCTCCCACCCAGTGTTTTCACAGCTGTGCATGGTGGGTCTGCAGAGGGCAGCTCCCAGGTATAGACATCACCTGAAGAGACAGATGGCAGCCACAGCTCAGGTCTGTTTGCTGATTTCTATTACTTCCCGACGTCTTTTCTAACGGATTTTAACAACCCTCTGACACAGTCTATTCAGTTGTTACTCTGCTGTCCCAGTGGAAATTCCCTTATTGCTCTCTGAAGCAACACGGCATGCTCATTCATCAGAGGCTGGCAGCTCTGCCTCAGGTCTGAGAGGAGCTGCTGTGAGTGAGGAGAGCAATCCATCAACCTGCTAGAGAAGATGAGAAGAGCTTCGCATCAATTCAGTGCAGCAGTTCGTAGAGGTTCAGGGTTTTCCCATCATTTTAAAGCAAGACCTGAACCAAGTCTGGGCTGCGGTTCCTCAGAAGTGAGGGAACACCAAAGCACATCTTGGGGTGTGCGCGCAGACAACCCCATTGTCACAGCCTTCCTGGTGGAAGGCACAAAGCATGTCACCTCACCTTGGATTACCCCTTCCCATCCCGTGTCTCCATCCCCCACAGCCTCGCTGCCTCAGAGACACAGCGTTCAGCAGCACCTGTGCCCTGAACCACATTTTCTCTGGGCTCTTGTCACTTTGCCATCCTCCATCGAGGTCCTCAGGACAACACTCAGCAGTGCCCCCAAGAATGAGGAGGGTCTGGTGTCCTATGAGGACAGGCTGAGAGCTGGGGCTGTGCAGCATGGAGAAGAAAAGGCTGCGAGGTGACCTGAGAGCGGCCTGTCAGTATCTGAAGGGGAGCGACAGGAAAGAAGGGGACAGACTCTTCAGCAGGGGCTGTGGTGATTGAACAAGGGGAAATGGCAGCAAGCTCAAACGAGGTAGATTTAGGTTATATATAAAGAAAAAGTCTTTTACAGTGAGGGTGGTGAGGCACTGAACAGGTTGCCCAGAGCTGTGGTGGATGCCCCATTCCTGGAGACTTTCAGTGTCAGACTGGACCAGGCCCTGGGCAACCTGATGGAGCTATGGTGTCCCGGGACACTTGGACTAGATGGCCTCCAGAGGTCCCTTCCAACTCTAAGGATTCTATGACTCTATGATTCTGAGGTGTAGGAGGGAGATAAAGAGAGTCCTGGATGCTTTTATACTTTTTCCATTTTTGGGGTAATATAATAGCAGAGGAAAGTCAATCTTGTAACCCTCATCCAAATGAACAAACAGCTGAGCCTGATGCGTAGCCCAGCTCCGAGCACCACGGGGACCATTGGGTGGGGGATGGAGCAGCAGGCAGGGAGCTGTGTGCCCGGGCACTGCTGGCTTTGTGGAATCACGGAATCACAGAATCACCTCATTTCTGATTAATCTAGAGTCAGGACAACAGGCTTGCCCTCTTCCCATTCCCCAGTTACCCCTGCAGCCCTCTCTGTCGCCCTCCTGGTGCCAGGCCCCTAGCTGGTGTGTTCCAGCACTTGGTGTGGGTTTTCTCCTCCCCTCCCCATGTGCAGGCCAAGGCAGAGCACACACGAGGGTGCACCCCAGAGTGATGTGAACGTGCCCTCAGCAGCCCCACGACGCTCTCCCCATACCCCCAACCCCAGCACAGACAGGCAGACTGCATGCGTTCCAGGCATTTATTGGGGGCTATGGCCACAGCCGTGCTGCAGCTCAGTGGTACTTGCGGGCCAGAGCGTGAGCCACGACGTTGACCAGCTTCTGCCAGGCAAACTGGCAGGCGGGGGTGAAATCCCTCGCAAAGTGGGAGGCCAGGACGATGATCAGGATGTCCCCCAGGAGCTGCAGGGGAAAGTAGAGAACAGGAAGGGTTAGTGCTGATGGAATGGCTGGGGAGCATCCCCTCTTCCCGCCCAGCACAGCCTCAGTGCTTGCTGCTGGGGTTGCTGCGCCTGAATGCTCACTCTTTGCCCAGAAAGCTCTGAGTTTGGGGAAAAAAATGGTCTGCTCCATCCTTATAAAAATAAAGGGAGAGTGAGTGGAGGAAAAGCCTTGAGGCTATTTTCCTCCGTGCTTGGGATGCTGGTTTGTCCTGACATCCACCTTGTAAAATGCCACTTGTAATTTTTTTAGTTTTTGTTTTTTTGTTAAAAGAGGAAATCTACACATTTTTATTTACAAGTGTTAGGGGCAGAGGGACTGCTCATTCTATCCCAGGTTTCCCAGAGGAGCTGTGGGTTCCCCATCCCTGGAGGTGCCCAAGGCCATGGATGAGGCCCTGGGCAGCCTGAGCTGGGGGGGCACACAGCCCACAGGGGTGGGGATGGGGGCTTTGAGGTCCCTTCCAACCCAAGCGTTCTATGGTTCTATGATTCTATGATCCTGACAGGCAGGCCACACGAGACAAGCCAGAAGCCTGCTCTATCATTTAAGAACTGTTATTCTTCCTACAGAGTCATGACGTTCTATAGGATGTATGACTTCCTTCAGTGCTCTGCTGAGCATCCCTCCACCTCTGCTTCCCCCAGCCCAGGCTGCAGCTTTCTCTGGGTTTGCTTTCGTTTGTCCTCAACCCAAGTGCCTCCTTCAGCTTACAGTCTCACAATACTTTCTCTTTCCCATTGCTACACTGACACACACACACAAAAAAAGGAACTTTTCAGCCTGAAAGCCACCTGCTCTCTTGCAAAGAGTTCTGCACTCACTGGGTACTGTGCAGGGACACTGACTCCACCAGACAGAAAGTACCCAGCCAGCATGGCTGGGGCAGCCCCCCCCTTTCAAAGCAAAGCACTGCACATGGAAACGGCTCAGGCTGCCAACATCTCCCCTTGCCAACATCTCACCCTGAAGTTCTCGGGGTCCACGTGCAGCTTGTCACAGTGCAGCTCCGACAGCTTGGCGTAGGTGTTCTTGATGTTGTCCAGGTTCTTCACGGCTTCCCCAAAGGAGCTCAGCACTTTCTTACCATGAGCGCGGACCCTGGGGTTGCCCATGATGGCGGTGGGGCTGGAGAGGTTCCCAAAGGATGCAAAGAATCTCTGGGTCCAGGGGTAGACGATCAGCAGCCTGCAGAGAGATGGGGCACACAAGCACACATCGTTAACACTCCCTCCTAAAATTGCCATGGTTTCTGTACCCAGGGTGCAGCTAAGCCGATGCCCAGAAGCTGGACCTACCTGGCCAGGGCTTCGGCGCCGCATTCCTCCACGTTGACTTTGCCCCAGACGCTGGTGATGAGCTGCTTCTCCTCGGCGGACCAGTGCACCATGGTGGCGGTGGGGTTGGCGTGCGGCTGTGGGAGCACACGGAGCTTGGAGCTGAGCTGCAGACCCCGGGGGCTTTTATCCGCTGCCAGCAGCTCCTCCCCACCCCGCGCTGTGGGGTCATTGGCTGGGACGGGTGGGGGTCTGTGCTGGGGGGGCAGGAGGGGGCGGTCAGGGTGTGGCAGCAGTCAAGGGGCCTCCGGTCATCCCTGCTCTGACCCTCCCCGCAGCGCTGCCCTACCAGCCCTGGGCCCCTTTTCAGAGAAAGGGCTGCACGTGCCGCTGTGCGAGAGCCAAGCTCCATTTACAACACGTGCGTGGGACTCCATGGAGCGTGCCCTGCGCCATGGCCCTCCCAGGGCTGCCCCGTGACATATGGCAATGTACAGCCCATGGCCGTGCAGCCCAGGGGTGTTCCAGCAGCAGAGGCCCCAGAGGCACCACAAACACTGAAACGGACTTTAACCCCATTGTCACGGTGACAAAACATGACCTGGGCCATTTACTTTCCATTCTGGGGCCAGTGGAAGCTCAACCCAGTGTCCTCCCATCTGCTGTAAGGTGACAGGCCACTTGCTGAGCTGCTGCACAGGGCTTGAACAGGATCACCCCTTTCACCCCAGTTATGCTTACATTCACATCCATAAAGAACAGGAGAACCATGCTTTGAACTCTAGAGTTGCCTCTGCAGCACCTGATGTGGGCTCAGAAAGCAGCAAAAGCTCAGCTCAGGGGTGTCCAGCGGGGACCCTGGGGTTTTCCTTTGGATCCTGCCCCAGCGAGGGGAGATTCAGATTGGATACTGGGAAATATTTCTTCTCCCAGAGAGTGGCAAGGCATTGGCACAGCTGCCCAGGGTGGTGGTGGATTCCCCATCCCTGAAGGTGTTCCAGAAGCCTGGGGATGTGGCACTGAGGGACATGGTCAGTGGGCATGGTGGGGGTGGGTTGGGCTTGGGGATCTTGGAAGTCTTTTCCGGTCTTAATGCTATGATCCTATGACATGAACCACATCACCCCCGAGTTCAGGAGCTGTTCAGACTCCACGTGAAGTGCTCTCCTGTGAAACCCCCGAGAACACGGTGCTGGGGTACCCTCCCCCAGAGCAACGTCCCTGCACGAGAGTGCTGAAGGCTAATTCTAAACAAATGGAGCTACCACTGTATGAAGTATCAGAAGAATAAATTCTTCATATCCTGAACCAGCGACATCCACGCCAGAGCCAGTAGGCTGAACAACAGTTGTATGAGGTGCCAGAAGAATAAATACTTAGCTTCCTTAGCAAGGACCTCCCAGAAACAGGAGGCCTTGAAGGGAAAATTAATCAGGGTATTTGGGGGACACTGCCAAGAAAACTCAAGGTTCATGAATTCTTAGATTCGTATGAAAATTCCCAAGAAATCACGGTGAGGAGAATGGACTGGGAAATCACTAACTTTGTAACTTCTGTTTGCAGATATTACGTGGATGATTTCATGCTCGTGTGTGATCGGTGGGAAACCACTGAGCACCCAGGCTTGCCTAATCCTGAAACAAATGAGCAATGCCTCTGCTGAGCTGTGTGATAACTGACTTACTGCGCACTGGGTGATGAATCCGCTCTTCAGACAACAAGGGGGCTCTCCTGCTTCGTCTTCTAGAAAAAAAAAAAACAAGAAACAGCATCCTTGCTGAAGGTGCAGGGGCTATGAGCCTGATCCCAAGGCACCCAGGGCAATCTGCTGCCTTCCCGTTGTTCTCCATGCAATGGGGTCTGGGGTAAGCAAGGGGCACAGGGTCTTGTTGAAGATGCAGCAGGAGGGGAGGGTGCTTGCATGGCTGCAGCAAAACTGGAGAGGGACTGAGTTCCTCCGCAGAGCACTGGGCTTGCCTTCCTCCACAGAGGCATGGAATCATAGACTCATTAAGGTTGGAAAAGATCACTAAGATCAAGTCCAGCTTCACTGAGCACTACCTGCTCGGAGTTCTCCTGGCCTTGTACCAAAAATAAAGGAATGGGAGGAAAACCAATTAAAAGAAAGAAAATACTCAGGGAGACCTTCAGCCTTTTAATCCCCTTTTCCCTTCTAGATGTGTACATCGTATTTCACCATGGAGTAGATTTGAATCGTGAGTTAGAGTTGCCTACATCTGCCTTTTGCTTGTGGTATGTGAACAAGACTCTCACTCTGTGCCTGCCCAGACGCCAGCAAGGAAGAGAGCACTTTTTGACTTAATACAAAGTGTCCTCCTACGTCCTTGTGTAAGCACTGACACTGGCAGCAACACCCCCCTTCCTCAGAGCAGAGTGCATGAGGAGGGGTCAAGGGGCCATGGGGGTTTGATGCCCAGCAGGGAGTCAGGGGCAGGAAAGGGAGATGCCCACGAGCACGGATGAAGCAGGGACAGCACATGGTACCAACCCTCTGGAGGTGCTGGTTTATGAAGCTGTGGTCAGAATGTGGTACAGACCTGGTGCTGGAGGTTCTTGGTTCGTCCCCTCTGTTTCCCCTTAAAAAGCAGCAGGTCCTACCAGCAGCAGCTGCTTTTACTGCCCCATGCTCATCTCAACGGGATGAGCAGTGCTCCCATGCCAAGAACAGCCCTGCCCTATGGAGCCCTGTGCTGTGCACGTTTAAACACCTCAATAGCTTTGCATACAAATGACACCAATAGATTTTTAGTTCCAGAACATTATTAATAGTTACTACTATTGACAGGATTAACCCTCTCTCTTTCCCCACCCAGAACTGCAGAATGGGCAGCGTAGGGTGAAGAAGTGCATAAACAAGGTCTGTGCAAGTCTTGATAGCAAAATGTTTATCTGCAACCTGCCCCCACCCAGCTGGCTGCTGGGCTAGCATGAGTCAGCTCCTTTCGGGGAGGCTGAATGCCAGAAATGAGCCAGGCTGGATTAAAGCCTTCTCTTCGTTTATTCTCTCTTAAATATATGACCCCTCTGTGTCAGCGAGAAAAATCATTCCTACAGACACAGCTCCAGTGCAAACCTCCCAGAGCTGTGCCTGCCCAGACAGAGGCTTGCAGGTTTGCTTTCCAGAAGCAGATCCCATAGCACCACATAAGACCCCACTGAGCATCAAGCACTCCACAAAGCCAACCCTGCCCCACCAAGCTCCCACAGTGCCCATGTCCCCAGCCCCAGCCCCAAGCTGCACAGGGACACACAGACAGCAGATGATTGTCACTGAATGAACTTTATTTGTCTGTCACAAGCTGTCAGCTCCGGAGCATTTCTGCAGGTGCATGGAATAGCTGTAGGGTGCTCCAGGATCTTTGCTGCTGGTGCTTAGTGGTACTTGCGAGCCAGGGCGTGGGCCACCACGCGGACCAGCTTCTGCCAGGCAGCCTGGCATTCGGGAGTGAAATCCTTGCTGAAGTGGGCAGCCAGGACGATGATGAGAATGTCACCCAGGAGCTGTGGAGACAGCAGAACCCCCTGTTAGCAGTGCCCTGAAGACAGCCCATCCCTGTGCCAGTGCTTGCGCCAGCACCAGGGAAACCTATCTGGGCTTAAAAATGACCCTATAAACTACAGCTCTTGTTAAGACATACCTTAAACTCATTACTCCTTTTGTTCAGTCTAAACATCAAAATGCACAATGTGCAAAACACACCAGCTCCTGTCTGGTCTGGGCCACTGGGCCCAAAGCTTTCCATCTCACCCACTCAGGCCGTATTTCCTCCCTCTGCTACTGCTATGGGAACAGTAGCCACAAGCTCTCCAGAAACCCTCCATTTGGGTGCAGGTAGGAGCTCCTGGGAGCAGGCAGCATAGCCGCACTCCTGATGGCATGCAGGAACTCCACCACCCTCCCAGTCCTGCTCCTTGGCTCTCAGCATCCAGTCACTGTCCCTTGCTCCTCACCCATCTGTCCATTCTCCGTGCCATGTTGTACTCTTGCTCCTTCACTTTCCCCTTGGCTCAGACCTCTTCCCACTCCAACCATAGCTTTTGCTGTGCTCTCCCTTCCATTTCTGCACTGCAGCCACCTCCTCTCTGCCTTCCCTTCTCCCTTGCACCCTTACTGTCACCTACCCACCAGCCCCTCCGGGAGCCCCTTCGTTCCCTTCTCGCCATGCTGCAGGTTGGTCCCTTCCCTCCCTGTCTCCCCCACCTCTGACCCTGACCCCAGCCACCAACTCCACCAACAGCATGGGGAAATCTACAGGGAGCACCCATGCGTGGGCCCTGGGGGACATAGGGAGAAGCTCCCCTTGGAGACGCACTGGGATGGGACCCAGCCAAATGCACGGCTCACCCTGAAGTTCTCGGGGTCCACATGCAGCTTGTCACAGTGCAGCTCGGACAGTTGGGAAAAGGTGTTCTTGATGTTGTCCAGGTTCTTCACAGCATCCCCAAAGGAGGTGAGCACTTTCTTGCCGTGGGCGCGGACCATGGGGTTGCCAAGGATGGCGGTGGGGCTGGAGAGGTTCCCAAAGGATGCAAAGAACCTCTGGGTCCAGGGGTAGACGATCAGCAGCCTGCAGAGAGACGAGGGACACAAGCACACAGCTTCAATTGCAGCTATTTCTCTACCCAGGGTACAGCTAAGCCGATGCCCAGAAGCTGGACCTACCTGGCCAGGGCTTCAGCCCCACATTCGGCCACATTGACCTTGCCCCAGAGGCCGGTGATGAGCTGCTTCTCCTCAGCAGACCAGTGCACCATGGCGGCGGTTGGAGGGTAGCGTGTGGCTGGAGGTACGGAGGAGGTCTGGGCTCTTGCTCCCGCGGGGATCGCACGCTGGTGAGCGGCCGCCTGTGCCCCCACTTTTATCCGCTCCGCCGGGCCCCTCCTCTTCCCCGTGCACCCCGCAATTGGCTGGATCTCGGGAGGGGCCCCTAGCCTTGGCACCCCGGGGGAGGGGATGCGGCATCAGGGTGGGGCGCAGGGCTAGGTGCCCAGATCTGTGGCCACACCACCGCCCGGCCCCCCCCCGATTCCCAGCTCTGCAGCTCTATACTGGCGTGCACCATGCACCCCTATGCGCAGTGTGGGCACGGCACCGTGTGCCCCCCCCCAGTTCTGCGAGCAGGGCACGTGCCAGGCTCGGTGCCCCTCACACGGTGCAAACCTCAGCACTCTGCATTGCTGTGAGGCAGGAGACCACGACTTGGGTCTGCTGGGTCCTTCCTGCCAACACACCAGCTGCGTGCATGTGGTTTCTCTCTTTCTCTTCCTGAAGGACCTGCCAGGCTTGGGTTCTTCTTGTTCTTTCCCATTAGCTATTGAGCAGTTTGCTGACTTCAGGGTAGCGCTAGGTGAACCGCGGGCAGAGTTCTGCAGAGCTCCTGCCTCAAAGAGCCTCCTGGCAACGGGAAACAAGGCAGGCTCAGAACACAGAACACAGGGATCAACTGCACGGCATCAGCTCACAGATGGCCTAGGAGTGGTGGGACATAGTGGGTACACCGGGGACAGCCTCACTGGTGGCAGGAAGGCAGCACCTGACCCAGTGACGTGACAATATGTTGGGAGAGGTGCCTGGGGCTACTGGGCTGCTGCCAGCAAGCAGGGGCTGGAGCTGGGATGGACCTAATGGGGCCAGGACCTGGCTGCACACAGAGCACCAGCTGGCCCAGGGGATGGGTGGCCACGGAGCAAGGCACTGGCGCTGGCCATGGGCTGTGGCTGACACTTGTGCTCAAAGCTGCACCCATTCTCCTCTGCACCCTTACTTTGGTAGAAGGGCCATGCTGAAAAGGGCTGAGCTTGGTGCATGTCTGCGCTGCAGCTGTGCCCTCTGCCTTCTCCCTGATAACGGGATGGGAGGGCGCGGGCAGGAACTCATTGTGCCAGAATCCAGAGGTGTCCCTGAGCTGCTCTGTGACCTCCAGGGATGCTGTGAGCCACGTCTGGGCTAAAATGGGAATGGGAGCCTGGTGAGCACCCTGGCCCTCTGCGTGGTGTGGGGACTTCAGGGAACTTTTGCTGCTGAAAAGTTAGATGTAGGGGCAGTGAAGCCAAGTGCTCTGTCCTTTCTGTATGTGGAATGATCGTTCTTGGAGTATTTTTTGCCACAATAGATTGCTGTGACTATTAAATTCTGCCTTTAATAATTTGAGAATGATAACAATTTAGACAAGGGCAGAAAACCAGCATCATAGAATCATAGAAAACCCTGAGCTGGAAGGAGCCATAAGGATCATAAAGTCCAGCTCCTGGCTCCATGGCATGCTTCCTTCCATCAAAAAAGTTACAAACAACGCACCTCATCTCACTGCAATTGCACATTTTTGTACGAAGATTCATTCCATGTGAGCTGTGGAAGGTTACAACATTAAACACAGTGATGCTGCGTATGCCTCAGTGCAGAACCAGAGTGTTCCTATTTGTATTTTGCAGTATGTTTATTTATTCAGGTCTTGAATGATCACCATGTTCTCCAGCTTAGACAAATCTCACCTGCAGGAATTCATGGAAACAAGACACGTCCTGCAGCACCGTGTATGTGAGCACCTCGTTCCATTCCCAGCCCCCAGGGCAGCCCCCACCCCGACCCACAGAGAGGCAGAGACCCCATCCTGACTGCAGCAGTGGTGTTTATTTGGCAGTTACAGCCCAGCAGACCCCGAGGACGCCGGGAGCATCTCCAGGTGGCTGTGGGGCTCAGTGGTACTCGTGGGCCAGCGCATGGGCCACCACACGCACCATCTTCTGCCAGGCAGCCTGGCTGGCAGGAGTGAAGTCCTTGCCGAAGTGGGAGGCCAGGACGATGATGAGGATGTCCCCGAGGAGCTGGCGAAGGAGGAAGAAGAGAAACCATCAGCCAGTGCTGTCCCCGCCTCCTTCCCACCATGCAGCCAGCCCAGGGCAGTGACGGAGATCCATCACAAAGCAAGGAGCTGACCTATTGCAGCACATGCACAGCCCTGTTCCTGCCTCTCTGGCACTCACCGGGATGTTAGAACACGCTGAATCTCCCCCCCGCCAAACACCTTCCCTGCGCCAGCTGTGCCAGTGACCCCTCTCAGCTCTGGGTGGGTTTATTCTCTCCCTTCATTTCCCCCCTCCCCTGGCTCTCCTTTGGATCAGATCCCCTCATTCTGTTGAATGGCTATCTTTATTTTCTTTCCTGGATTAACGATTCCTTCACGTCCAAGCTCATCTCCTCCCCTCAAATCCTGTCTCGGTTTCTTCTCTTCTGCTCCCTGGCTGCTCCAGGCTGGTATTGTATCTCTCTATTCACTCTGCAGACTGTGCATAAATCACTCCACATTTTGTGCCCATCCACCCCACTTGCTTGCATCCCTCCTCCTGCACACCTCAGTCCCACAGCTCCTGCCTATTCTCCCCAGAGGCTCACCCTGAAGTTCTCGGGGTCCACATGCAGCTTCTCGCAGTGAAGTTTGCTCAGCTGGGCAAAGCTCTTCTTGATGTTGTCCAGGTTCTTCACAGCCTCCCCAAAGGAGGTGAGCACTTTTTTGCCGTGGGCGCGGACCATGGGGTTGCCAAGGATGGCGGTGGGGCTGGAGAGGTTCCCAAAGGATGCAAAGAACCTCTGGGTCCAGGGGTAGACAATCAGCAGCCTGCAGAGAGACGGGGGACACAAGCACACAGCTTCAATTGCAGCCATTTCTCTACCCTGGGTACAGCCGAGCTGATGCCCAGAAGCTGGACCTACCTGGCCAGGGCTTCAGCCCCGCAGTCGGCCACATTGACCTTGCCCCAGAGGCCGGTGATGAGCTGCTTCTCCTCAGCAGACCAGTGCACCATGGCGGCAGCTGAAGGTTTTGCTTTGGGCTTCCCTGAACAATGAGTAGGAAGTGAGGCCAAAGTCTGCCCACGGATTTTTATACACTAGTAACAGCTTGCCCTAATCTCAGTTGACATTGCCATTGGTTGGGACTGGGGAGGGAGCTGAGCTGCAGAAGGAAAGATAGCAAATTTGGATGCTGTCCAAGGGGAAAAGAGGCCCATTCCCCCTCTGTCTTCAAGTGGACCAGCTTCATCTCACACCCGTGCTCTCGCAGCCACAGCCCCGAGTGCAGGTGGAGCTGCCTGCGTGGCCCCTCCATGGCCATAGGTTTCTGATATCACTGCTGGTGGTTAGGGACTGAACTTGTGGAGGAGATCCAATGAGATAGACTGTGACGTCAAAGAGCTCGCAGTCTCTGCCTTGGCCTTGTTTTCAGACTCTTGATGGTGCTTTGGTGCCTGCACTCCTGGGAATCCATCGTGAACAGCTCTAGGCATCATCAGCCCCAAACTGAAGGATCAGAGGCTTTCTGGGAAACAAGAGCTCAATGCTTACCCCAGATGTAGGCCTCATGCTTTGAATGCAAGATTCCCCTTTCTTGTCAGTACTCACAAAGAGTTTCATGGCTGTTGTCCCTTGCTTTCGACCATAGTTGCTGCCCACCGTAGTTCTTCACAGTTGTTGTCTGTGTTGCCCATAGTAGTTCTCCACAGTTGTTGTCTGTGTTGTCCATAGCAGTTCTCCATAGCTGTCCGTAGCAGTTCTCCATAGCAGTCCACCATAGTTCTCCATGATTATTGTCCATAGTTGTCCATTGATTCAAAGTGTTTCCTACTAGCAGGGGCGGCTGTCAAAAAACAGGAAAAGCAGTCCTGCCAGTGTCATTAGCTTCACCTGATTCCTCTTTTGCTCCTCCTCCTTCAGCCCTGTTCCATGTGATGGTCTGAGCAGAACCAGAGGCTGCATGCCCCCCTTTGCAGCGGGTTGGTACTGGTCCACAATGAGGTCACAGCGAGGTGGATTCAGACTGGAAGTTGTCTGCAAGGCTGGCAAGAAGCACTCAGCTCTTTCTGCCGAACAGTGAGATGACTGAGGGATGCCTGGCAAAAAGAAAAGAACAGCTCAGACAGTCCCAGCCCTACACTCTACTTTGGAGGTCTCCTTCAGGAATGACTCCATCTCATGCATCTCTCTAAAACAGAACTCATTTGCATCCACATGGGACAGATTCATTTCACCCACGGCCCTTCCCCAGCATCCTTCCATCCTGCTGCCTCCTTTGGTCTGGTTGGAGGAACCCCGCGCGTGGTTCTTTGCTTCTTGGTGCACACTGGGCCATGCCAAATTCCATGGACAGGAACTTTTCTGTTTTATAGAATCATAGAATCATGGAATCCTTAGAGTTGGAAGGGACCTCTGGAGGCCGTCTAATCCAACTCCCCTGCAGTGCACAGGGACACCACAGCTCCATCAGGTTGCTCGGGGCCTGGTCCAGCCTCACCCTGAAAGTCTCCAGGAATGAAGCATCCACCACAACTCTGGGCAACCTGTTCAGTGCCTCACCACCCTCACTGTAACAGACTTTTTCCTTATATATAAGGAAAAAGTTGTTGTTTGAGCTTGAAGCCATTTCCCCTTGTTCTGTCACCACAGCACCTGCTGAAGAGTCATAGAATCATAGAATTAGCTAGGTTGGAAAAGACCTACAAGATCACCTAGTCCAACCATGTCTGTCCCCTTCTTTCCTGTCGCTCCCCTTCAGATACTGACAGGCCGCTCTCAGGTCACCTCGCAGCCTTCTCTTCTCCATGCTGCACAGCCCCAGCTCTCAGCCTGTCCTCGTAGGAGAGCTGTTCCATCCCTGGATCATTGCTGTGTCCCTCCTCTGGACGCGCTCCATCAGCTCCATGTCTCTCCTGCACTGAGCACTCCCCATCTGGGTGCAGTGCTCCAGCTGAGGCCTCACAGCGCAGAGCAGAGGGGCAGGATCACTCCCTCTCCCTGCTGGCCACGCTGCGTTTGATGCAGCCCAGGATCTGGTTGGCTTTCTGGGCTTGGAGGGCACAGTGCTGGCTCATGCCCAGCTTCCACCCACCGGTACCCCAGGTCTTTTTTGGCAGGGCTGTGCTCAATCCTTCCATCCCCCAGCTTGTATTGGAAATGGGGGTTGCCTCCACCTGGGTGCAGACCTTGCACTTGGATTTGTTGAAGCTCACGAGGTTCACCTGGGCCCACTGCTCAGCCTGTCTAGGTCCCTGTGGATGGCATCCCGTCCATCCCCATCTGCTGTGTCACTGCACCCCACAGCTCGGTGTCACCCACAAGCTGCTGAGGGTGCACGTGACCCCGCTGTCAGTGTCACTGATGAAGATATCAAAGATATTATGGATAAATCATCCTGCTGGCAGCAAGAGGCAGCTCTGGGCCTTCACAAAATAAGCAACATTTGTTGGTCACTCTGATTGCAGCAAGCAGCACCCTGTGCCAAGCTTTACTTATCAGCAGGACTGGCAGATGTACAGTCTCTGGACCTAAGCCAGTCGCTCTTCTCTCTCCTCCAGAAAATGCAATGGCTTGAGTTGAAAGCTGATCGGTCCTGCGAGTGTTTTTGCTCCCACTTTGTTTCTGTGATGGCCAAAATAGTAGGTAATAGGCAAAATAGCTAATGGCAAAAATAGTTCATTGGAGTAAAATATTGTAAAGGTGATGTTCCACAGGGTTTGATGGCAAGGCTCAGCTCATTACTTACTGCACAGATGATATAATAAAAATACAAGGTTTCCAGTGCAGGATCTTAATGCCCTGTGGTATAAGTTATGTATGACATTGGCCACTGAAGTTCTGCAGCTGGAAGAGATCTCTCAGCCCTGAGGAGTGTTCACAAGATGTGTCCCAACTCCAAGGGAGATCAGCACCATGCAGCCCACTGCACAGCAGGGACAGCTCCAAAGAGGGCTCAGCTCAGGCTGCAATAGCTGTCACCTGGAGAGTGTCCAGAGAAAGGATGGAGCTGCCAGGGGTCTGCAGCACAGCGCTGTGGGAGCGGCTGAGGGGATGGGATGGGTCAGTGTGGGGCAGAGGAGCTCAGGGGAGACCTCGTGGCTCCACAGCTCCTGGAAGGAGGTTGTGGCGGGGGGGGGTCAGCCTCTGCTCCTGGGTAACAGTGATAGGATGAGAGGGGATGGCCTCACGTTGTGCCAGGGGAGGGGCAGGTTGGGTATGAGGAACAATTTCTTCTCCATAGAGTGGTCAGGTGCTGGCACTGCCCAGGGAGTGGGGGTTCACCATCCGTGGAGGTGTGGCACTGAGGGGCATGGTCAGTGGGCATGGTGGGGTGGGCTGGGGTTGGGCTTGAGGATCCGGGAGGTCTGTTCCAGCCCTAAGGATTCAATTATTCTATGATTCAAACAGGGTATGTGCTCTGTGCCTCCGCCCCGCTAAATGCACCCGCATCATCGCGTGGCTCCAGTGTCCACCCTGTCTCAAGCACTGGGCACCTTTTCTCTTTTTGGAAACTCCCAGGGGTTTGGACTTCTCCTCTAACTAGGATGAATCCAAGGCACTGGGAACAATCCCGCCTCCCAAAATAATGCTGAAATGCCATTTTCTGCCTGACGGCAGCATGTTGCATTGTAGGAAAGCTGCACTGGTTTCTGTTGGTTTTTTGCTTTTTCCCCCCATGCCTGCATCCTCTGCCTGTCAGACAGGCTGGATGTGTAGCACAGATGGGTCACAAGTGCAAATCCCTGCTTTATCTGCAGGAAGGCAGAAAACATATTCCTAAATCATGCAAAACAGGGGTTTCATCATTCTGAGACAGACGTCTCTTTTCCTGTTGTTGTTTTTTAAGTTACTTCTGAATTAAACTTATGTGCTTCCACAGAACTCT
This sequence comes from Numida meleagris, assembly GCF_002078875.1. Classification (NCBI taxonomy): domain Eukaryota; kingdom Metazoa; phylum Chordata; class Aves; order Galliformes; family Numididae; genus Numida; species Numida meleagris. Next base: position 192,523,096 of record NC_034409.1, on the reverse strand, counting down.
TCCATTACAGTGAAAAATCATTGTTCATTAAGCCAATCTGAGCTAAAAATGGTCTGGTCCTATGTAAAAGCTGCCCTTGGCCCCTCCTTTCCAGACATCTACATCTTTTTGCAGAGAGCATCTTCTGCTCAGAATGCCCGAGGCTCCTGGAAGGAGCATTTTCATCTGATACAGAAAAGGCTTTTTACCACCTTCTTGAGGATACATTTTTCAGTCTAAGCTACCTTGAGGGAATCTCTCCAAATCTATACCCCTGCACGCACTGCGGGCCGGGAAGCTGCTGGCCCTGCAGCTCTGCCTTCTGCGCAGAATCGGGCAGAATATTCCCTGGTGATTTCTGCAGACCCAAGGCACTGCTTGGTGAGCTGGGATGTGCCAAGAGCTGGATGAAAGCCCACTGCCCCCAGATGTCCCCAGCTGTCTCCCACTTTGGCAAACCTGGCTGTCTTTTTGGACCATGATGCTCCCAGCAGCCCTGAGTCCTCTTTCCCCCCTGCTCCCACCGTCCCCACAACAGAGAACACCAAGCAGTTCAGGCAACGTGTTTTTTTTATTGACTTTCACAGCTGTGTCCTGCTCTGGGCACTCAGTGGTACTTGTAGGCCAGGGCATGGGCCACCACGCTGACCAGCTTCTGCCAGACAGCCTGGCAGGTCGGGGTGAAGTCCTTGGTGAAGTGCGCGGCCAGCACGATGATGAGGATGTTCCCCAGGAGCTGTGGGGAGAAGGGAAGCAATGGGGTCAGTACGGTGTGGAGCACCCCCACCCTTCACAGGACCCAGGGGTCTCAGCAAAACCCCATTGCTCTGAGGGGTTCAGAGATGCTTTTTCTGCAGGAAAATGTCCTGTGCTCACCACAAGCACCAAGATCCACCTGCCCCGTCCTTGCATTGTCTCACACCTGCTTTCTCCAGTCTCTAAGCTGTATTCCCAAACCTTTTCTGAGTTTCTTTTCTTTTTTTCCCTGCTGTGAATCCCCACGCCTACTGGAGCTGGGGCTCAAGTCAGTGCCACGTCTGCCTGCTGCATCCCCAAAGCAGGGACAGGAATGGAAGCCAACAGCCTCATCCAGCCCCCGCAGCCACAGCCCACCCCAGCACCCTGCTCTCCTTTGCTCCCCTCCTGCTCCCCTCCTTCATCCGCTGACCTTGTCCCACACCCAGACCTCTCTGTCTCTAATCCCAGTCTGCTGATCTCTCCCCATCAGCACCCAGCCCCTGATGATCCCCGAGTCTCCATCCCACATTTTCCCTCTCCACCCATATCTGTCTGCCTTGGAAGAAGAGGGGGTGAGGTTCTCCCACCCCTGGGGGCAGAATGTGCCGAGGAGAAGCTGCACATGGCCCTCATCTCCTTGACCCTCAGCACCACTCAGCCTCCCTTCTGCTTTTCTCCAGCCTCCAGGCGCTCAGAGCATCTCCCTGTATTTGTCCCCAGATCTGTCACAGCCTGGAGCCCCTTCCTTCAAATTATCAGATGCACAGCCTTCCCTCTCCTTCTTAAGGATACACTTCCCATCCAAGCCAGCCCCTTTCTCTTCAATACCTAAAATATCTGCTACTTAATTTACCCCAAAACACTTTGGTCAAAGGATGGAGGGACAGACGGACAACCCCCACACAGCTCACCCTGAAGTTCTCGGGATCCACGTGCAGCTTCTCGCAGTGCAGCTCCGACAGCTTGGCGTAGGTGTTCTTGATGTTGTCCAGGTTCTTCACGGCTTCCCCAAAGGAGCTCAGCACTTTCTTACCATGAGCGCGGACCTTGGGGTTACCAATGATGGCGGTGGGGCTGGAGAGGTTCCCGAAGTTATCGAAGAACCTCTGGGTCCAGGGGTAGACGATCAGCAGCCTGCAGAGAGATGGGGCACACAAGCACACACCGTTAACACTCCCTCCTAAAATTGCCATGGTTTCTGTACCCAGGGTGCAGCCGAGCCGATGCCCAGCAGCAGACCTACCTGGCCAGGGCTTCGGCGCCGCATTCCTCCACGTTGACTTTGCCCCAGACGCTGGTGATGAGCTGCTTCTCCTCAGCGGACCAGTGCACCATGGTGGCGGTGGGGTTGGCGTGCGGCTGCGGGAGCACACAGAGCTTGGAGCTGAGCTGCAGACCCCGGGGGCTTTTATCCGCTGCCAGCAGCTCCTCCCCACCCCGCGCTGTGGGGTCATTGGCTGGGACGGGGGGGATCCATGCCGGGGGGTTCAGTCCATGGGGTGGTCAGCGTGCACAAGGTGTGGTCTTCCATGAATAGCCAGTGACCAGCTTAACAGGCGGCTCCGGACACAGCAGCCCTTATCTCACTGTCCTCACTGCAGCCCTGCACATAGCACCCCTGCAGAAGGCACCAAACCCTTCTCAGCATGATGCATTCCAATGGCTTCATGCCTGCAGTGCCCAGATGTTGGCTCCTCTGCAGCATTTACAGGCTCCCTAAACCTGGGGGTATTTCTGAGACAGGTGGCAATGAGCCTGCACACTTCCCTGGCCCTTCTGCCCAGCATCAGGTCCCTGGGGATGCTGAGGGCTCTTGTGCCCGGATGCAGCTATGTAACTTTGGATCATAGAATCCTAGTGCCATAGAACTGTTTGAGTCAGAAGAGACCTTTAAAGGCCATCTGGTAGGACTCTCCCACAATGAGCGGGGGCAGCCTCAGCTTAACCAGGTGCTCAGAGCCCTGTCCAGCCTGACCTTGACTGTCTCCAGGGGCAGGGCATCAACCACTTCTCTGGGCAACCTGTGCTAGTGCTTCACCACCCTTATTGTTAACAACCTTTTCCTTGTATTCAGTCTAAATCTCCCTTGTGCTCTCTCTTCTGGGAAATAAAAGGCCTTGCACAAGGACGGCAGGACCAGCCACCCTACAGCCAGACCAGTCATGCTCCTTTCCCTGGTTCAGAGCCTGAGCAAAGGCTTCTGCTTGGCTCTGGGACTCACTCTCCCTTTGAACTTGGTTTTTGCTTTTCCTGGACTGAAAGGCACAAGCAAAACTGTGCCCCTGTGCATGGGCACACAAAGACAGGATGCAGGAGGCATGCAGAACCCCAGCAGGGCTGTGGGGTTTGGCTCTTTCAGAGGCAGCCTGGGAGGCTTCATACACTGGGGGCATGGTTAGTGGGCATGGTGGTGATGGATTGATGGTTGGACTTGATGATCTCGGAGGTCTTTTCCAACCTTAATGATTCAATGCAGGGTAGTTGAGCTGGATGATCTCTGAAGGTCCCTTCCAGCTCAAACGATTTTATGATTCTATTAACGGGCATCATAGTGATGGATTGATGGTTGGACTCGATCTTGGGAGGTCTTTTCCAACCTTCAGGATTCTCTGGGTCTATGATTCCATGATCCAGACCTTTGACCTGTGCCAGTTACAGATCAATACTGGCCCACCGCCCTCCATGGAGCGGCACTGAGCAGTGGGAACCAGCACAGGGGAATTGGACCAGATGGTTTTTAAAGTTTCCTTCCAACTGAAACCATTCTACGATGCGTGGACATCCCAGTGTGATCCAGTTGGGACCGCCGATGGATGTAGTCACCCTACAGATGCAGCACCCTAGGAGAAATTCTTATTTGGCATTATCTATTTATTTATTTATGTATCTATTTATTTCGAATTTCTGAGTCCCGTGCGAGGCCCCTTGCCACGGCGAGGCGGTCACCGGGGCTCTCCGATAATGCCGTGCAGGGCGCGGGCTGCTCAGCACAGATAAGTGTATCACACAGGTGGCCAGTGCATGCTGCCCTTCTCACCTAAAGAGCAGACACGGAGCCACACGCCCACGGTTCCTGGGGGGATCCGAAGGCTTCTGAAGTTCTTCAGTTTTTAGTAAGGCTCGTAGAATGAAATCGAATACGTGCAACCCCCAAATCGCACGCAGATATTCTCATTCTGTGTCAGGCAGCACAGCACTGAGCAGAGAGCTGGCCAGGACAGCTGCATGCACAGCTGGGGGGCAGTGAACAGCCTGGCGTGCCCCTCTCCGTTATTGCTCGGTTATTACTTCTCTTCCTGCTGTCTGCTTTGCCTGGCAGACCCGTGCTAAGGATAAAATCCAAGCTACGTCTGGGTTTATTATTAGCAATGTATTTGCCTCATCTGTGATGGGAGTCTCATTTTCAGCTCGGTGGAGCTGAACTTTCAATAAAAAAGATAATGATGTTTTTCTTCTGCATGTGGGCCTGCAGCATGACAGAGCTCGGGGAGGGGAGGCAGAGTGGAGAGCAAAGCTGGGACAAGCAGGAAGCACTGGACACAGTGCTCGGAGGAGAGCCCTGCACCTTTACTGCTAATGAGGATCTGTGGTCAATAAACGCTGATTTTCTGGACTCCATGGAAAAGCAGGCACAGGGGAGAGAAACCTCAGGTCCCTGTCCCACACTGTGACCCACTCAGGTCTGCTCTCATGGGTGCACAGTGGAGCAGGATCACATCTCCTTGAGGTGGATAAGGGTGGTCCTGAGAGCCATGGGCGGGGGGAAGAAGAGGAAACAGAGCAGAGGTGCTCTTCGTTGTACCAAGGCAAGCTCATGTGGTGCAGAGCTGACCGATCCTTGCCACGCTGCTGATGCAGAGCTGCTCCAGGGGCAAAGCAGCCTTCAGGCTACAGCCTGGATGTACCCCAAAAAGAGAACTGGGGCAGAGTCTTACAGAACAGCCACAGACCCAAAGGGACAGGCAGAGCTTCTGCTCTGGGCCCTCTCAGGACATGCTTAATGAGAAATTTAGGAAAATTAGCAACCAGCTGGCATGAATCACCATAACTTATACACCTTGCCATGCCTGAACACGAGCACCAAGGATTTCTGAGGATGCCATTTCCTTAGGAGGGAAGAGGAGGCAGAAGAGACCCCAGAAGAGGTGCGGGCATGGCACAGTGCAGTCAGAGCAGGCCGTGGTTTCACAGCAAGCAGGCAGAGGGCTCGATGCTATTGCTGCAGGGAGAGCCATCTAACTGAGCCCTGGCTCATCCCTCAGCACTCTGCCTTCAGATTAAAGACAGCTCAAACGGCTTCTGTTTCACAGCAATAAACTAAGGGGGAATATAACCGTGGGTTCCATGAGCACTGCTCCACTCCCACGGTGTCTGGTGGTACACAGCACTGGGTCTGTGGCAGACAGAGGTCAGTGCCCTGGCCCTGCAGCCTGGATGCTGCTGCAGGCACCTCAGCCTGTTCATTCCATTTTCAGAGGTCAGGAACTCAACATTTCTGCACTGCAGGCTGTTCATAAACTTCTGACTGTATCAGTGAAAATAAACTAACAGCAAAGCACTGGTTCTAGCTGTCCACCTCCTGTTGCCTTAAGGAGTGCAGTGAAATTCATCGGGGGGCATGGGCTCACTCCTCACGCAGATGTGTCATTTGGGGATCCAAGCTTAACCCTTTGTGCATGTTAGCCCTGAATCCACGAGGCGCGGAGCAGCCCTGGCTGTGCCCAGGTCATTATTCATGTGGTCCAGTGTCAGGCACTCAGGGCCTGGGCTTCATGCCATACAAGTTACTTGCAGTGCAAACATCAGCACAGGAGCTGGCTTACAGCCTTGTGCTGTGGTGGTTTAATAACACAGGGAATCTCGTGTGTCTGAAATTTTGGTCTCAGTGTGCAGTTTGGGGCTGTTCACAGCAGAAATGCACAGAAATGCACAGAGGACCTCTGGGGCACTGCAGCAGAGGGTCCTGGCCCTATTCACATACCCCTCTCCCCATATCCTTGTAAAGGATTGCTCCAGGCTCTGTTCAGAGATGAGCAAGAGGAAGGGATGCAAGGCACGAGGTCAGGTGTGAGAGCCAGGATATTCCGAGAAAAGTGAATGATTCAATTACACAGCTGCTGGGTTATCCCTCGGCAGAAGAACTCAGGCAAAAGCAATCCAGAAATGGGCCAAAGCAGCTCTGCATTGATGAGCAGGTGTCCCAAGGCACTGTCATTTGAGGTAAGGCTTTTCCTGCCTGTTACCAAGCTGATGCTTTGCTCTCGCCCCTGCTCCTCACCAGGGTGCCCGGGATCCTTGCCAGGGTGTCCATCTACCCTGCACAAGGACACAGACCCCAGACCAAGAGTTCCAACCTCTGTCCTCCCACTGGAGCCCCTGCCTTGGGCTGGGAGCGAACCGAGCCCCAGGAACACCGGGGTGGGAAGTGTTGGGGCACACTGCAAGGGACAGCGCAGAACTTCCCGAGGAGCAGCAGACGGGGCTCGGGGCAAGGGGCTCACCATCACAGCACCCCTCTCCAGGAGCAGGCTCAGCCCTTCCTGCAGTGCTCGGAGCAGCATCCCCACAGCACAACACCCCCTATCAGCTGCAGTGCAGCCCGCTGCCCGCTGCCCCCCTATCGCCCCCCGGCAGCCCCACGCCCTGCCAGCCCCACACCAGATAGTTCCTCACCACCCTGGCTGCAGCCCGAGATAAATCCAGCGCCAGGCTGCACCCACCACGCCACTGCCTGCTTTTTCCCCTTGGGTTTAGCAGAAGTGGGCCGGGGTCCGTTCTGCTGCTGCTGGCACACGCGGGCACAACTCCACCCGGCAGCTGCTGTCACTTCCCAGTGTCACACTGCTGTGCAGCCATGGTATCTATGGGGAAACTGAGTTTTGCTCTCATCGTTGTCCTTAGGGAGAGGAGAGGTGTTGCAGGGGAGGATTTGAGGGGTCTTCTTCATCACTAGTGCCCAAAACACTGAGACTAGTGCCAAGTGAACACAGCACAGCTGATGGGCCAGGAGGGAGCTGAGCAACCCCCCCCCGCCCCCGCAGTGTGGGGTTCCTAGAGGTGTCCCCAGGGGGTTCTGTGCAGGAGGTGAGTGTGGGAAGAGGGAGGGGGGAGAACCAGAGCCACAGAGAAGGACCCTTCTGGGACCATTCAGGTGAAATAAATGATTGCAATGCCACAGACTGAGGCAGGGCTGTGAATTATAGTGCTCTGACCAGGAAGGCAGCAATGCAAAAATGTCTTCAAACATTCTGAGATGTTGTGTCCTATACATTACCTTATGTCCTGCATGTGACTGCTTCCTACAAGTGACACTGTGTCTTTTATGTCACATTGTGTCTTACAGCCACGTTGTGTCCAATGGGTGATGTTGTGTCCTGTATGTGACATTGGATCCTACACATCACATCATGTCCTACACGAGGCATTGTGTACTGCATGTGACAGTTGTGTCCTACATGTAACATTGCATCCTACAGGAGCCATTGTGTCTTACAGGTCACACTGTGTCTTATAGGTCATACTGTGTCCTGTATGTCACACTGTGTCCTACCAGTGACCCGTGCCCATTCAGCACAGTAGTGAACTGGGGAGTTCTACAGAGGAGGCTCTGCCAGTGCAGGGTCCAAACTCACAGCTGTAGGCTCAGGAGAGCAGAAAGTGGCTGCAAGGCCACTGCCCAAGGCTGGACGCTGGGTGTTCCCCAGCTGCAGGCAAGAAGGGAGCTGGGAAGGACCCCATCCCCCAGGTACCCAGCACTCAGTGGTAGCCTCAAGAGCTGTGTCCCAGACTGTGCAGCCCCAGGCGCTTGCTAATGAAAGGTGCCTGTGAGCAAGGAAGGTTCCTGTGGGGCCAGGAAGGTGCATTGCTGTGCTCAGGGCAGGGCCTTCCTCCTCCTGTTTGCAGCATGGAACCACTGGGTGAGGAACGCACTTTCTGCACAGGTTATGTTCCCCTGATGCCTTTGAAGCAGTGAATGCTGGCAGTGGACCAGGGAAGGGCCTGAAGTCCATCACAAATTTTGCTCAGCTCCCCACAGCTCCACACCATCATCTCAACACCGTGCCCTGGGCAGAGCCTCTTTCATCCAGTCACAGAACCATGGAATCATTGAGGTCAGAAAAGACCTTCAAGATCACCAAGCCCAGCCATCAACCTGACCTCGCAAGTACCACCACTAAGCCCTTATACTATGTCCACACATCTTTTAAATACCCCCAGGCATGGGGACTCCACCACTGCCACGGGCATTCCTCTCTTGACCACCCTCTCCATGAAGGAATTCTTTTTCATGCCCAATCTAAACCTTCCCTGGCACAACCTGGGACCACTGCACAACATGAGACCATTGTACGACATAGAAGCGTAGAACGGTGTGGGTTGGAAGGGACCTCAAGGTTCCTCAAGTTGGAACCATCAGGTTCCAACTCCCCTGCCACAGGCAGGGCCACCAACCTCCAGAATACTGTCGTACAACATGAGACCAGTGCACAGTGTGACATTATTGTACCACCTGGGACCACTGCACAGCATGAGACCAGTACACAGCATGAGACCATTGCACAACATGAGACCATTGCACTGCATGAGACCACTGCACAATGCGAGACTACTGTATCCCCTGGGACCAGTGCACAACATGAGACCAGTGCGCAGTCTGAGGCCGCTGCACTGCATGAGACCATTGCACTAAGTGGGACCACTGCACTACATGAGATCACTGCACAGCATGAGACTGCTCCACAACCTGAGAACATTGCACGAGGTGAGACCACTGCACAACATGACTCCTTTCTCCCAGGGGTCCCGCACAGCGGTAGCACTGTGGGGCTGAGCTGATCCGAAGACAGGGAACAGCCCACAAATGCTGGCTCCCCCACCTCGAGGGCCACGATGCTGAGGCTGCCCTGCAGCAGGGCACTCGGGTGGGCTCTCAAGCCCACTTTCTGCAGCAGGATGCTTTAGCCATTGGTGCAAGGAGCTCGCAGCAGCGCCGTGCTGAGTCATGGCTGTGTGTGGTTGCCATGGGGCGATAACGCGGCTGGTGCAAACAGAGCGCGGCCGGGCAGTGATAAGGCCCTTGGCTCACTTTTGTGCTGCGTCAGAATTCTGAGGCAGCAGAAAATATTTCTGCTGAGGCAGTGTAGCAGCCAACTGAAAAAATATTTCGTGCTTTTTGTATTTATTCCTATTTTCCAGCAGAGCCAGGAGAGTGCACGGCCCCTGGTTACTCAGCAAAGGCTGGACACGTGTCCTGCAGCAGTGGGAATTCCCAGCTGCCCTCCATCCCAGGGCAGTCAGCAGTGACCATATTCCCAAGGGGGCAGTGGGACACGTCCTGATGGCCAGCCCCTCTTCTCCAGGGGGGTGGGGGAGTCACCAGGGATGGAGGTGTTTAACCACGGAGATATGGCACTGAGGGACATGGTCAATAGACATGATGTGATGGGTTGGGGTTGGACTTGGGGATCTTGCAGGGCTTTTCTAACCTTCATGATTCAACGATTCTATGACCCTGTGTGCTGGGGAGAGGACTGAAATTTGGCAGCTGCTTTTGGAATCTCTCCTATTTCTGCAGCACAAAACCTTGCTTCTCTGCACACAGGAAGGCTCCCGGGAGCTCAGGGAGCCCCCTGCTTCCCCATGCTGGCACAGCTCCTGATCCATCAGATCAGCTGGTGGCTGGTGTTCAGCAGTGGGGAAACTGATGCAGGGCAGCCGCTCACCCCAGGGGTCCCAGGATGCTCCAGGCAGGGCAAAGTCCCCATTAGGAAAGGGATCCCAGAGTGGCTGAGTGCTGCCAAACCGCACCTGTCTCCAACAAGTCAGGTACAGCAAAACTCCCTAACTAGGTTTCCAGTAGTGCTCAGGCTGGAAGTGGTCCCTGACCCACTTCATTCCAGCGTGCTGCCCTCTGGGCTGTGCTGAGCAGCTGCGTCCACTCACTACTGGTACTCCTGCACGTGCCCTAACATGGGGCTCATTTGCTGGGGTTGAGGGGTTTGGGGTGAGCATGGTTTGGGGTGATTCACAGCACAGAACATTGCATTCAGAAACCTTAGGCTGTCCAGAGTGAGCTGCTGCCTGTCACCCCCTGAGCTGCTGTTTTACACAAGCCCCTTTCCACCGGGCAAGCAGACTGCAGCTGAAGGCACCGCCACTGCCCTGGGACATGCTTTATTCTGCCTGTTCATAATACAAATCCTGCAGCACGGGGAAGAGGAGGATCAGAGCTCAGGGTAATGCGAGGGGCAGTCTGGCTGGCAGCTTTGCTTTCTGTCTATCTTCAGCAGACCAACACTCCGACCAGGAGCAGCTCAGCTGTCAACTCCAAAACACCCTGCAAATGGAAGCAAACAGTATTCTGTAGGCAGGGAAACTGAGGCATGGGTTTAAGGAAGAGAGAGGGGGAAGAAAAAAAAAACAAACAGAAAAAGGAAGGCCAGGCTGGCCCTAATCCTAACCATGGCTGTAACTCTTGCTCCCCACAGGCACCCATGGGTGCCACACGAGCCATGCTGGCAGGGCATTCCGAGGGGAAGCCGCTTGCATGTGCGGAGGGGGCACAGCAGCAATAAAATCCTCCCTGTGAATTTCTGTGTTCACACTTTTTCTCCTCTGCACCCGTTTCCTCCTTTACTCTGAGTCCATAACAGCACCCAGGGAAGCCCACACGATCCTCTTTTTAGTGGGCACAAGCACTCGGGTGCTTTGTTTTCTCAGGGCTGAGCAAAGCGGCAGCAGACCCTGACAGCGCCCATCTGGGCTGGGAGGGCTCCAAGGTCTCCTCCAGGTACCCCGACCCACAGAAACCAGCTCAGCTCCACCCCACTGCGAGGAACACCCCGTGACAGCGTGTCCCCCCGTGCAGGTGGAGTTGTGCTGCAGAGAGGCCATCCCCAGCCCTGAATCTAAGCCAGGGGCACTGGGAGTAAGGTCCGAGCTGGGAGGGGATCTGGCCCTGTGCACTGACTTGCTGTAGAAGGTGCTGTGTGTTGCTCCCTGGCACTTACACCCAGCATCCAGGATGGGGATATGGTCTTCCCCTGCCAGACCTCCATCGAACCAGTGTCCACGGTTTAGATCTTTGAGCTGGCACCTCCCTAAGGTGGTTTCTCTTTGCAGTAAAACTGCCTCCACCACCTCCCTGTGCACCATGTCAGCTCCCTGAGGTGGGCGTTGCTCCGAGGGGCTGTGCTCTGCCCCCTCCCCAAGGGCTTCCAAAGGATGGGAAACTCTCAAAGACCCAAACTCTCATTTTCCACTGGTTATGAGGGGGAAGAGGCAGCCCTGTGTCTGTTCAGAGAACCGCTCTCTGCCCCATTTTCCACTCACAGCACCATGAGGACACTTGGTCTCCGTGAAATCCTGAGGTGCATCTGGGGAGCTGATCACTATCTGGAGTCCATCAAACTGTAAATGTTCAGATGAGTCGTCCCTTAGGCAATCAGGATTCGCTCCTGTTTCCCCCACCATTTCTTAAAGCACTGTGGGAGCTCTGGGTGCAGAGATGCAGAAACTCAGGGCAGTTAAGAAAGAGCTCTGACAGATCCCATAGGTTTTCTTCCTCTCCCGTAGAACATCCTTACAGGAGAATGGGGGGAAGCCCTCTCTGGAAGGTGTCCGAGACCCAGTGTGAACGCGGGGCTGTGGGGAGCTCTGTGCCCCTCACAGAGACTGCTCCCTACAGCCCCCCAACACCCAAGGGAGCGTGGGGGCCCCTCTGGTTGGTGGCCCTTCACAGACAGACATGAGGACGAGTTAGACATGCAGATCAGCCTGCAGGTACTGCAGGGAAAGGGCTCCAGATGTGACAGACCTTGAGCCCCATCCCCATCCCTGCTGGCAGCAGGAGACCCTACCTTCACCCATCAGAAAACTGCCCTTAGAAAACTGCCCCTAAAAGCAGCTCCACTTCTCTTCCCTGTATTCTAGCAGGAGAATACTCAGAGGCATCCTGCTTTGAGGCAGCTTCCTTACGATTTCCAGTTTACTTCTACGCATGGTCAATTTCCAGATGTTACTTTGTCAGCAATCACTTTCTTTCAGCTTAAGAAGATCTTCTTTCCCTCCGTGGGTGTGCACATGGTGTGTTGTTTTGCTGGTTTAAAAGAATCAAGATCCCCTGATCTCTGCTCCTAAGCTGCAGTATTTCCACAGGCAGCTCAGTGCCTGACCCAGGATCAGCCCTTTTCTTTCCCTGCCTGGTTTCCGTGTTCGTGTGTGCATGCAGGGAGCTGAGCGCACTCATCCTGGCAGGCTCTCCTGTGTCACAGTGCTGCTGCTCATGGTGATGCCTCTGATGGAAGCGCTTGTGTTTCTCACTGTGTATCTGTGTGTGCTTTGTGACCCTCAGCTATTCAAGGACAAGGTGGAGCATCCCCATCTCACCCCACCCAGGACCAACAGCAGCCAGAACAGGATGCTGATATTCTTCCTGGGTGTCTTGGCACCATGGAAAACCACTCAGATGTCTCCTCCATGTACCTGCTGATGCTGCTGGGGAACTGGATGGTCCTTGTCATCATTAAGGCAGAGCAGAGCCTGCACATACCCATGTAAGTGCTCCTCTCTGTGCCAGTTGTGGCCATCCTAGGCCCATCCACATCTGCATTCCCAACCACACTGAGGATGCTGTGGCTGGAACCAGAGAGATCAGCTTAGCACCTGCCTTTTCCAAATGTTTTTCATTCACAGCCCCACAGACACTGAATGTGCCTTCACTCTGGCAATAGCCTTCGATCATGGCATGGCCATCTGCCACCCACAACGATATTCCTCCATCCTCACTGACTCCATCATGGAGTAGGATGAGAGATAATGGCCTCAGTTTGTGCCAGGGGAGGGTCAGGTTGGATTTAGCAACAATTCCTTCTCCAAAGAGTGATCAGGCACTGGCACGGGCTGCCTGGGGGGGGGTCACCATCCCTGGGAGTGTTCAGAGCCGTGGGGAAGTGGCACTGAGGACACGGTCAGTGGGCACAGTGGATGGGTTGGGCTTGGGCTTGGGGATCTTGGAGGGCTTTTCCAGCCTTCATGATTTGATGATTCTATGAACATCTGCGTGGCAATTCTCCAGCTGCCCAGCTGTATTTCTCCAGACCACCAAGCTCTTCCATCCCTACTGCTTGCACCCAGACACCATCAAACACGCTTGGACATGATCACCAGCAGTGTCTGTGGCCTTTTTGTGCTCCTCTCCACGCTGGGTTTGGACTTGCTCTTTGTCCTTCTGTCCTATCTTCTGATCCATAAGACTGTTCTGAACACTGTCACTCGGAGAGAGTGTCCCAGAGCCCTCAACACCTGCATCTCCCATGTCCGTGCTGTCCTGCTCTTCCTTATCCCTAAGATCTGCCTCTCCATAATGCTCTGGTTTGGCAAAGAAGTGTCACCCCAGGCCAACACTTTCACAGCCAACTCAGTTTCCCTGCTCCACCCATCCTGAACCCCACTGTCTGCAAGGTGAAAACCAAAGGATCCAAAGACAGGCACTGAGGATGCTCTGCCAGCGAGGGGTCTGCAAGCCCAGGGTTGCCATTTAAAGCCAACAGGATGGTCACTGCCAACTGATTTCTGCAAGGTTCAACCCCAGGAACAACAGTCAGGAGAGGGGAATGCGCCCAGCACTTCTGCCAGGGTAGGGATATATGGAAGGTAAAATGTGTATGGAAGGGAAAGGGTTAGAAGGGTTGCCCAAGGAGGCTGTGGATGCCCCGTCCCTGGAGGCATTCCAGGCCAGGCTGGACGTGACTCTGGGCAGCCTGGTCTGGTGGTTGGCGACCCTGCACTCAGCAGGGGGGTTGAAACTGGATGATCTTTGAGGTCCTGTTCAACTCAGGCCATTCTGTGATTCTATGAAAGAGTAGGTGCTGACTGACTGTCAGCAAGTGGTGGCCAGTGCACCCCTGGGGTTACAACACATGCAGCAACAATCTTGGATTCTCAAACATTAAGCAAAATCGTTGCCTTCTCTCTAAACACTCTTTCCCTCACTTGTTTCGTTGTGTTTTGCCTGGAGCACTTGACCTGGGTCAGACCGCAGCACCAGGTTTCTTGAAATGACCACGATTCCCAGATTACGCCGCACTAATTAGCACGCTGGGGTCTCCATGGGGCACTGCATCACAGCGCCCGCCTCGGCCTGGCCCACACCTGAAGTTGGATTTCTCCCCACTTCAGCGCCTTCCAGAGGAAGCCGTTCTCCTCCAGCTGTCCCAGAGGTGCAGGCGCCGAGCAAACTCTTGGCAGGGCATTTTTAAACAACTCCAGCAGTGAGGATTTTGTTGCCATTTCTTTCCGCCACCGTTCATCATGCACCATGCACACAGCACTGGCAGCTGCAAGCAGTGCGTCCCGGGGTGGGGGGAGCACGGTTTGTACAGAGCACAAAGTTTTGGTGACAAATATGCTAAGAAAAAGCGGTTCAGCAGACACTGCCAGGCTTGCCATGGTTCAGCACACATCTATAAAGGCATGAAGATGTGTACACGCATCCCCCTATGCGTAATGAAATGACAAGTCCGCAGAAGACCCTGGAGGCTGCAGTTCTGCTGCTTGCAGGAATGAAATTTGGGGTTGTTCTGTGAGCCGGACAGCAGAGCCTGAGCTGTGCAGCACCAGGGAGGGGGCACCTCTCTGGGCAGCAGTGCCACGGCCACACAGCACAGAATTTCTCCCAAACTCCTATCCTCAATCTCCCCCCTTTTAGCTTAAAGCCTTTTCCCCGCGTCCCCCAGGTTTCCGCAGGCTCAAAGAGCAGTGAGACGCGTTCAGAGGAAAGCGATCCCTTGACACCTTCCCCGAGCCCGAGCTTCCCCCGCACGCTGCGGGCTCCGGGTCGGGGTTGCGGGGGCTGCGGAGCCGGTGTCGGTGCCGGGCGGGAGCGGAGCCCCTGGCGGCTCTCTGCTTCCCCCTGGCGGGCGCGGGGCGCAAGTACAGCCGCGGAGGTGGCGGGGTGGGGGGAGCTGTCCCCGCACCGGAGCTGCCCCGTGGGCTCCGCGTCCCCTGCCAGGACCCTCCCAGAAAGGCCGCTTCGTCTTTTCTTCCTCCTTTCCGCATTTTCTTCTTTTTTTTCTGTGGCTCTAAGTGAGGTCTACTTGAGAGGGTACTCGGCCCAGCGGTTTCCCGGAGGCCTTTTGCAGAGGAGGGGCCGTGGGGCCGCTGTGGGTTGAAGGATGCTGCGCACGGAGCCGTGCCCCAGCCCACGAGCACAGCCCCTGGGCTTAAGGCCGTGCGTGCCCTCATGTTTTCGCTTTCGGGCTGAAAAGCCAACAGCTGAGGAACACGAAGCCTGCGCCCGCTTCTCAAGCCAGAGCTGGAGGCACAGCTGTGGGACTGGGCAGGGAACGCCTGAAATCACAGAATTGCAGGGCTCGGAAGGGACCTCTAGAGATCATCGAGTCCGACCCTCCCCCGAATGCTGGGCAGTGCCACAGCCAGCCCCATTCCCTGCAGAGAGTTGTCCTGCTTTCAGCTGGGTTAGAATTTATGCTCTTCCTAGCTGCTGCAAGGGTGATGTTTAGGATTTAGGATGGGAATAATGCTGATAACACACCAATGTTTGGGCTATTGCAGGGCAGTGCTTACACAAGCCAAGGATGTTTCAGCTTCTCACACTGCCCTGCCTGCACGAGGGGAGGGAAGAGCCTCCCCCCCCCCCCCACCCAGCACAGAGCTCTGCATGCCGCTGGCTCAGCACATACTGAGGCATCCAGGGCAGAACTGGAGCAGGTAATTGCAGATTCACCAATAAAATACTGATTTCCAGGCATCAGAAATAACCCTTAGGCACACAACTCAAGGGGGTGAATGAGGCATGAGGACCTCGTTTAATTAAAACCATGTGTTCCTACACTAGATTCAGCCTGAGCCAGGGGCTAAGTGCTGCAGTATCTGTGCTGGGGCTGGATGTGCACATGCTAACAGCTGGCAACAACGAATCCTTGCAAATATCCCATTTGCGGGAGCTTGAAAATCGAATTTTGAAAAGCTTATTGCCGTGATGTCAGACCACAGTCTTCCTGACTCAAAGAAAGGGAAAAGGAAATATATAAGTGAAGACAATCTATCTGGTTTCATTTCGGCCACTAAATCCAGATTTATTGCTTAATTTAAGGTACCCAGGTTTTTAGACCTTTATTAGCTTCCATTCCCCCACAACCTCTCTCCCCTCACCCACCTGCTTCCCATTCCTGCTCTCTGTTAATATTGGAGTTCCTTTTTATGTCCCCAAAGAGGGCCCTCGCAGAGCACGATCCAGTGCTGAGTGCTCAGAGCAGGAACTGCAGCACACGCCTTTACAGAGCAGAGACACTTGCTGCATTCATCACCCGGCGTTTGAAGCAGCATTCAGATGCCCACGCAGGCAGAGGAAGGCAGCGAGCAGAGCAGATCCTGCACCGTCTCTGTAGGTTTGGTTGGAAAGCATCAGGACCATCATCTGCGTGCCTTCAACATCCCATCCCATCCCGCTCTCTCCATCACGGTGGCATTGTCCTGTGCTGGAATCTCCCCAGGCCGGTCACGCGGAAGGATTTCCAGCCCAAATCCCTTCATTTTGGTCATGCTTTTCATCACGTTTGTCCAGCTGCACAGAGCTGAGCTCTGTGTGCAAGCCCCGTGGGAGCACACAGCACATAATTGTTGCTGTTGGCCGTGTCCGCGGCACTGGCTGTCACGGAGCAGGTGAGTTGTGTGCAGCAGCTGCAGCTGGGCACGTTGCTGGTGCTGAGGGGCCTGGTTTGAGCCAGAAGGTAGAAAACTCCCCCAGATCACACAGCACTTAGGCTCTGAGGTCAGCACCTTGCAGGGGAGGTGGGAGCACGGGTGGAAGTCCCAGGGCAGCACCCAAGAGAAAAGCTGCAGCAGCACCTGGTGTGCAGAGAGGACTCTGTATGGAGAGGAATCTGCACACACAGGCCCTGCATATCTGGTCACTGGAGGGTCTGGGCTGGGTGGGTGCACACCTGTGGCAGCTGAGGCCACACAGAGGGTGTGATGCAGCACGGGGCACACTGCACTGGGGCAGCGCTGCACCAGGGCTCTGCACCCTGCTGCAGTGTAAATACCCCCACAGCACCGTGGGGCAATCCCTGGGCACTGACTTGAGCAAATGCCGAGGATGCTGAGCACCTCTGTGCAACCCCTGAGCTGCTGCACAACTCGCCTGTCTCCCAGTGCCGTGCTCTGCCTCAGACCTTTCCTTCTGAATTCTGCTTTCAAACTCAGCAGCGGCTCTGCCTCCCAGCACGCAGCCACTCGCTGTGATCACACACTCCACATGGAGCTCCTCTTCCACGCTGCTTTGTTCTGCACCGGCTCTTGGCTCAGCCAGCAGCAAACACCGTGCTGCCCCCGGTGCTGTGCCTTGCAGGGACCCCAGTCTGCTGCCATGCAAAGTGTGGAATGAAAGAGAGGTGAGGGAGGCACAGAAAGAAGCAGCGTGCTGCATGGAATCAGCATCAGTCAGCCCCAACCTGTCACCTGCCTCGTGTCTTCTGGGTGCAACAGAACAAAGCGCAATAAATAATAGCAATGAGGGCCTGGGGGTGTGGGTTCCTGGGTGCTCAGCCAAGCCTGGCACTGACTTGTGGCTGCCGGCAAATCCCTCTGCTGGATTTCAGCACCTGGTCTATGAGGCACGCTTTTTAATTTAATTTATCGCTTGGTTTGGAGTCAATACCTAAAGCACGCTCCTCCAGTGCGTGAGAGGAATGTTATTTTCAAACAGCTTCGGGATCCAGAGAAACAAACTGCTCCAGCAAAGCCCAGGTGCGTTTCAAGAGCTGTGCTTCCCACCCGCCCCATTTCTGCTCATGGGGCAGGGAGCCCAGACCACCTCAGACCCCAGCCCACTGCCAGCCAGAGCACGCAGCCTGCCTCCATCCTGCTGCTGGGCACGGCGGGCCAGGAGGAGCTGCACGCTGGGCTCTCCTTCCCCTTCTGCCTGATGTACATCGCAGCACTCCTCAGCAGCCTTCTCCTCCTGTTTGTCAATGTGATGGAGCGAAGCCTGCACGAGCTGATGTACTTCTTCCCAGCCGTGCTGGCGGTGTCTGTTCTCGTGTTGTCCTCCTCCACGCTGCCCAAAGCCCTGAGCGTATTCCAGTTCCTTTCCAAGGAGATGTCTTTCCATGCCTGCCTTATTCAGATATTCTTCACTCACATGAGCTTCATTGTAGAGTTGACCATTCTACTTGCCATGGCTCTGGACCACGCTGCCATCTGCAGCCCCCCGTGATAGACCCCTGTGTTCGTGCACGTGGTGGTAGCCAAGGGAGGGCTGGCTGCCCAAGCCCAGAGCTTCTGCAAGATGTTCCCAACCATGTTCCTCCTCCAGAGGCTGCTGTTCTGTGGGCACAGTGTCATGCTGCACACCTGCTGTGAGCACACAGGCATCGCCCGCCTGGCCTGTGCCAAGGTCTCCACCAACATCTCGTGCGGCTTTGCCACCACCCTCCCGTGCCCAGGTTGGACATGGTGCTCATCACAGCATCCTAGGGCCATCTTCAGGCTCTCCTCCAATGATGCTCAAGTCAAGGCAGCTGGCACCTGCAGCTCTCATGAATGTTTTACATTAACTTTCTACACAGCAGCACTTTTTTCATTTTTCCACTCATCGCTTTGGCCACAACGTCCCCCACCACATCCATGTCCCGCTGGCCAACCTCTGTGTGCTCCTACCACCCGTGTTAAACTCCATCATCTACACAGTGAAAAACAAGCTAGTCAGGGAAAGGGTGTCCCCAATGCTCTTTAGGACTGGGCAATGGCAATGGCAGGGATGTTTTTCCTCTGACAGGAAATCACAGAGAAATTAACTGCACCGGAGAAGCAAAGTGCATGTGTGTGCAATAACACGGCTTCCTCCTTTTTTAGACTCACCTCAGCACCTTTACTGAGCAGATTTCCTGGTAGATCCTTCCTCAGAATAAATCACATCACTCCCATGAAAGGAAAAAATGGTGGGGAACCACGTAGCAGAATTTAACTGAAGCAGCCTCATGCTGTCCCATGAACATCAGAGCTTTATCAGAGGGTTTGGTTGCCTCAAGGCCAGGAGAAGCAGCTGAGCCGAGGTGTGTTGGAAGGGCAAGGGGGGAAGCCCACCCCGGGACCACCGAGCAGCCCAGGGCAGCCCAGGCTTCCCAGAGACTTTCCTGATGTTCTGCTGGAGCCAGGGCCCACTTTGGTCTGGAAGTCTCTCCTCCCTTTGGACCAGAAAATTCTTAATTTGACCGGCCCCAGCAGAAGCAGATACCCAGAGCT
The DNA here is from genome assembly GCF_002078875.1 of Numida meleagris. NCBI lineage: Eukaryota > Metazoa > Chordata > Aves > Galliformes > Numididae > Numida > Numida meleagris. Next base: position 192,504,112 of record NC_034409.1, on the reverse strand, counting down.
CCCCAGTCACCACCACTGCAGTTGTGGGAAGTCCCATGCTCTTAGGACAAGCAGGATTTGTCTGTAAGCCAGGGCTGTGGGGTGAGCAGAGCTCGATCACAGCAGGGAACCAGGGTGGTGAAACATTCACAGACCTGTGAGGATCAGCCTGAACACTCTGTGTGCGATCATCCACCTCTGCCCCCAGGTTCCAGCAAGGCCAAGAGAGGGGAAGCTCCTCTGCACAACCACAGCCTGAGCAATTCCTCCTTCCCCTGAAAACATGCCATCAGGAAACCACTAATCTTCAAGGACTGGTCTTGACCGTGTGTATCTTGTCCTTCTTGCCATCTCTGGTAGCACATGATTAATTAATGGATTAATTGCAGCTGGTCAGAGAACCTACCAGGGGAGGTGCCCTGCTAGACCTGCTGTTTACAAACAGGGAAGGTCTGGTGGGGGATGTGGAAGTTGGGGGCTGCCTTGGACACAGCGACCATGAAATGGTAGAGTTCTCGATTCTTGGTGGAACCAGGATAGGGGACAGCAAAACTGCTACCTTGGACTTTCGGAGGGCAGACTTTGAATTGTTCAGGAGGCTGGTAGGGAGGGTCCCTTGGGATTTGGTCCTGGAGGGTAAAGGGGTCCAGGAAGGCTGGTTGCTCCTCAAGAAGGAAGTCCTGAAGGCGCAGGAACAGGCTGTCCCCCTGAGCCGCAAGATGAGCCGGCGGGGAAGGAGACCGGCATGGATGAACAGGGAGCTTTTCCTGAGGCTCCAGGAGAAAAAGAGAATCTACCTCCTGTGGAAGAAGGGACAGGTAACTCAGGGAGAGTACAAAGAGGTTGCCAGGATGTGCAGGGAGAAAATTAGAAAGGCAAAGGCCCAGCTCGAATTAAGCTTGGCTGCTGGGATTAAAGAGAACAAGAAACTCTTTTACAAATATATTAACAGTAAGAGGAGGACCAAGGAGAATCTCCATTCTTTACTGTATGAGGCTGGGAATGTGGCCACTGAAGACAATGAAAAGGCTGAGGTTCTCAATGCCTTTTTTACGTCTGTCTTTAAAAGCCAGACCAGTTATCCTCAGAGCACTCTACTCTCTGACCTGGAAGTCTCGGATGGGGAGCGAAACAAATCCCCCATGATTCAGGAGGAAACAGTCAGAGACCTACTATTCCACCTGGACTGCCACAAGTCCATGGGGCCGGATGAGATCCACCCGAGAGTACTGAGGGAGCTGGTGGAAGAGATAGCCAAGCCGCCTTCCATCATCTGTCTGCGTTCCTGGTCAACTGGAGAGGTCCCAGAAGACTGGAAACTTGCCAATGTGACTCCCATCTACAAGAAGGGTCGTAAGGAGAATCCGGGGAAGTAGGGGCCTGTCAGCCTGACCTCGGTGCCAGGGAAGGTAATGGAGCAGATTGTCCTGAGGGAGATCATGCGGCATTTGCAGGACAACCGGGGGATCAGGCCCAGCCAGCATGGGTTTGAGAAGGGCAGGTCCTGCTTGACCAACCTGATCTCCTTCTATGATCGAGTGACCCGTCTGGTGGATGAGGGAAAGGCTGTTGATGTGGTCTACCTAGACTTCAGCAAGGCCTTTGACGCTGTCTCCCACAGTATTCTCCTGGAGAAACTGGCAGCCTGTGGCTTGGACAGGTACACCCTTTGCTGGGTAAGGAGCTGGCTGTAGGGCCGGGCCCAGAGAGTGGTGGTGAATGGAGTGAAATCCAGCTGGCGACCGGTCACGAGTGGTGTTCCCCAGGGGTCGGAGCTGGGGCCTGTCCCCTTCAGTATCTTTATTGATGACCTGGATGAGGGCATTGAGAGCACCCTCAGTAAGTTTGCAGACGACACCAAGCTGGCAGGAAGTGTCGATCTGCCTGGGGGTAGAGAGGCCCTACAGAGAGATCTGGACAGGCTGGATCTCTGGGCTGAAGCCAATGGGATGAGGTTCAACAAGACCAAGTGCCGGGTCCTGCACTTTGGCCACAGCAACCCCTGGCAACACTACAGGCTTGGGGCAGAGTGGCTGGAAGGTTGTGTGGAGGAAACGGACCTGGGGGTATTGGTCGATGCTCGGCTGAGCATGAGCCAGCAGTTTGCTCAGGTGGCCAAGAAGGCCAATGGCATCCTGGCTTGTATCAGAAATAGTGTTGCCAGTAGGAGTAGGGAAGTCATTGTCCCTCTGTACTCAGCCCTGGTGAGGCCGCACCTCGAGTACTGTGTCCAGTTTTGGGCCCCTCACTGCAAAAAAGACATTGAGGCCCTGGAGCGTGTTCAGAGGAGGGCGACGAAGCTGGTG